>NC_043000.1:8091136-8166136 GCF_006345805.1 Octopus sinensis
CTTCCCTAATTTTAATAGAATAACACTCTTAGTCTTTGTATTGTGCCAGATTTATCACAGATGATTCTATATAAAATATTCTCAAGATTTTAATATTTCTTGCATAAAGGTTTTTCTATGTAGCCCGTTTTTTATTTTTTAACAAATGATTTTATTAAATTTCAACTCTAATTGATGTAATAGTATTGAACTACAGCCAAGTGAAATTGTAGTCGTGGCTGTTGCCATTGTCATGTAAATGGTACCCATGTTGGTGACATGTAAAAAGCACCCAATTCACTCTCAGAGTGGTTGGCATTAGGAAGGGCATCCAGCTGTAGAAACTCTGCCAGATCAGACTGGAGTCTGGTGCAGCCCCCTGGCTTACCAGTTCCAGTCAAACTGTTTCACCCATGCCAGCTTGGAAAACCGACATTAAATGATGATGATGATGATGATGATGATGAATTCCTGTGACATTCTTATAGTTCTATTTTGTAACTTTATTCTAATTACTTTTCCTCATTCCTTCAAATTTTATCTGTTTCTCAATTTACTCTTTATATTTTTGCCTTCCTCCAATTATAAAGAAGTAAACTGTTCAAGAATATAGTAGTAAACTGTCACCTGTTTGAACATCTTTGTATATATTAGTCAGTTTATCTCTCCCTGGGTACAAAAGTATACAATAAATCTTTAAATTCTTAAATCTGTCAGATGCTCTGAAGACTTACAATAGATCTAACAAATGGACCTCAGAAGACATTGTTTTCATAGTCCATCTACTTTGGTGCTTTTCTGATAGTGAAACAATCTACTGTTTAATTTGTTCCCATGATTTTCTAAGCCCCTCCCATTCTCATTATATTTATTTAACTAATTTGGCTAAGTAGATTTGTATTGCATTTGCACCAAGTTTTATGAGATGGTTGATGGAAAATTTCCTGTAATATTATATAGTTTTATACACACATTTTTTTATGTGTATAAACTAACATGTTAATTGATGTAACATTTCCACTAATTATCAAGACGATTGTAACTGATTAATAAATGTAATACTGTAATCTGTATTCCTTTGTTTGCCAATATTTAGACTCTGCATTGGAGGCAGCGATCTCATAATCAATACGTTTTCCTGAATTTACAGTTCACATGAAATATCTTTCTTTGGATTCAATGAATACTAATTCTAATTTTCTTTCCCTTATATTCTGTTAGCCTGGTTTTCACATGATTGCAGACTGAAGTACTTGCTTAACTTTCTTAAATTCCTACTTTGTTATAGACATACATACATACATGCATATATATATATAAAGCGAGAGAGGGAGAGAGAGAGAGAGAGAAAGAGAAAGATATATAGAGAGATGTATATATATATATATATATATATACACACACATGTTTATGAGAAAGAAAATATATATGTGTTGAGTATTTATATGTATTCACACACACACAACACATTTATACACATACATATGCATTTATATATATGAAAGTGCAAATGTGTATAAGTTATGTGTGTCTGCTTGCTTGTTTGTACATAAATCTTTAGTTAAATATATTCAATGAGAATATTATATACTGAATATATATTGAGTGCTCTATTGTATTGAAGTATTAATACTATTAAAGTATTTATGTATTTAATATGAGCGATTATATATATTTTATATAATATATTATTATTAATATCAGGAAATCAATATCAGAAAATTCTCCAGAAAGATATATACGTGTGTAAAATAATTGTTGTATTAAAAATATAAATATATATGAACATTTGTAAATATGTATAAGTATAAATATATAATAATGACATTTTAAAAGTTTCGAATTAAGTTTTTAAAGCATCTTACGAGCGTTTCACAGAAGTGCTGTCTCTATAATGGAATCCTATATTGATAAGCATTTTTAGACAACTCTTTTGCTCTTCAGAGATATAAAATGTGAAATTTGTATAATTGATTGAATGGTAGTATCTTAAAAATATGAAGTAATATAGGAAAATGGTGTTTGTTTGAAATATAAAATAAAATTTAAAATTACTGCTTTTGATTTTGGTAAGTACACTATAAATAAATGCATGTAACAAAAAATAAAAGTACGCATATGCATATGTGTGTAAGTATGTGTGTGTGTGTGTGTGTGTGTGTGTGTGTGTGTGTGTGTGTGTGTGTGTATGTGTGTGTGTGTATTGTGTGTGTGTGTGTGTGTGTATTGGTGTGTTTGTTTTGCTGTTGTTCTTTAGTCCCAAGTTGACACTGATCAGGTGGACCCATGATGAAAGACATTCAAAATTCCAGTGCAGAACATTCCTGCCTTTTCAGTAATAGTACTGTATCCCTACCAACATATTGTTAGAAGCATATAGGGCATGGTTTGAGGGAGAATTGGGTGCTAATTCAAGCTAACTGTATGGCCACATGAAGGCTCTGTCATTAGTTAGTGTATATATCTGTTGTTTTTACATGTGGTTACTAACACAATAAAGCCGTGACTAAAGGTTTCTTTCATATAGTTAGTTTTACCTGAATGGCTGCACTCATTAATGGATGAAAGGAACGCATATTGTAATCTATACATCTCTGATTGATTTTATTGAGCAATTTTATGTTATGTAGACACACATATATGCATGTGCAAATTTATGTGTGTGTGTGTATATATATATATGTATATATATATATATATCATCATCATCATCATCATCATCGTTTAGCGTCCGTTTTCCATGCTAGCATGGGTTGGACGGTTCTACTGGGGTCTGTGAAGCCAGAAGGCTTCATCAGGCCCAGTCAAATCTGGCAGTGTTTCTACGGCTGGATGCCCTTCCTAACGCCAACCACTCCGTGAGTGTAGTGGGTGCTTTTTACGTGCCACCCGCACTGGTGCCAGACAGAGCTGGCAAACGGCCACGAACGGATGGTGCTTTTTATGTGCCACCGGCACGAGGGCCAGGCGAGGCTGGCAACGGACACGAAACGGGGCGGTGCTGGCGACGGTCGCGAAGCGGAAAGTTCTCTTACATGCCACCGGCACTGGTAACACATCTGCAATTTCCATTGATCGATTTCCATTGATCGATTTCGATTCTGATCGTCACTTGCCTCAACGGGTCTTCACAAGCAGAGTTTTGACATGCCACCGGCACTGGTAGCACATCCGCAATTTCCATTGATCGATTTCGATTCTGATCCTCACTTGCCTCATCACGTCTTCACAAGTAGAGTTTTGTGTCCAAGAAGAAGGAAGGTATGCATACGTAGGCTGGCTCCATCCCATGTAGAAGGCCACGGGTTATGGACTCACTTGTCCTGCTGGGTCTTCTCGCGCACAGCACACTTCCAGAGGTCTCGGTCTCTAGTCATTTCCTCAGTGAGACCTAAAGTTCGAAGGTCGTGCTTCACCACCTCGTCCCAGGTTTTCCTGGGTCTGCCTCTTCCACAGGTTCCCTCAACCGCTAGGGTGTGGCACTTTTTCACACAACTATCTTCATCCATTCTCGCCACATGACCATACCAGCGCAAACGTCTCTCTTGCACACCACAACTGATGCTTCTTAGGTCCAGCTTTTCTCTCAAGGTACTTACACTCTGCCGAGTGTGAGTACCGGCATTACACATCCATCGGAGCATACTGGCTTCATTTCTAGCGAGCTTACGCATATCCTCAGCAGTCACAGCCCATGTTTCACTGCCATGTAGCATGGCTGTTCGTACACACGCATCATACAGTCTGCCTTTCACTCTGTGCGAGAGGCCTTTTGTCACCAGCAGAGGTAAGAGCTCTCGAACTTTGCCCAAGCTATTCTTACTCTAGCAGTTACACTTTCAGCACACCCGCCCCCACTGCTGACTTGGTCACCTAGGTAACGGAAACTATCAACTATTTCTAGTTTTTCTCCCTGGAAAGTGACGGAAGTTGGTCTCAGAGCATTTTCAGTGTTATTGTTCCTGAGCATCTGCCACATACAAAAACCATCTTCCTAGTTAGCCTTCCTTTGACATTGCTGCATCTCTTATGTGTCCATAGCTTACACTTGGTGCATCTTATAGAGTTTCTACCTACACCTTTTCTACAGATCGAGCAGGGCCATCTACCTGAAGGTGTTTGTGATTTGTCTACCTTCTACTGATTACGACTTTGGTTTTAGCTAGATTGACTCTGAGGCCCTTCGATTCTAATCCTTGTTTCCACACCTGAAACTTCTCCTCCAGTTCTGATAGCGACTCAGCAATTAGAGCAAGGTCATCAGCATAGAGGAGCTCCCAAGGGCATCCTGTCTTGAATTCCTCCGTTATTGCTGGAGGACTATGATAAATAGGAGGGGGCTGAGGACTGAGCCTTGGTGGACCCCTACCTCTACCCGGAATTCTTCACTGTACACATTTCCAACCCTCACCCTACTAGCGGCGTCCCTGTACATGGCCCGCACAGCTCTCACTAACCATTCATCTATCCCTAGTTTCCTCATTGCCACCAGATAAGGGATCGGGGGACCCTGTCGAAGGCTTTCTCCATGTCAACAAAAGCCAGGTACAGGGGCTTATCTTTGGCTAGGTATTTCTCCTGCAGCTGCCTTACCAGGAATATAGCATCAGTAGTACTTTTCCCTGGCACGAACCCAACTGCATCTCATCTAAACTAACTCTCTCTCTAATTAGTTGGGCTATGACCCTCTCCGTAACCTTCATCACCTGGTCCAACAGCTTGATACCTCTGTAGTTATTTGTATCTAGGGCATCACTTTACCTTTGTAGCAGTTGACTATTATACTGCTACACCAGTCATTGGGTATGACCCCTTTGTGTATCACCTGATTAACTATACGGGTGACTAGGCTATAGCCGACACTACCAGACATTTTGAGCATCTCTGCAGTGATTCCTGATGGGCCTGGGGCTTTCCCTGTCTTCATGCTTCTAATTGCCTTAGCTACCACGGAACTATCAACTTGGATAGCTGGTCCCTCTGTTGGGTCAACATTCGGCAGACTCTCTTTATCCCATTCATTTTTTCATTCAGCAACCTTTCATAGTGGCATCTCCAAACCTCTCTCTTTGCATCCTCATTTAGCGCAAGTGAACCATCTTTCATGCGAACACACTTCTCTCCTACCACATCACGATTCTCTCTCACACACTGTCTTGCAACACGAAACACCTCCAGTCTTTGGTCCTCACGGCGCAGAACATTGGCAAATTTTTTCTTATCTGCTTCCCCTCTGGCTAAATAAACCTGTCTCCTAGCTTCTCTTTTGGCAGTCTGATACAATCCCCTGCTACCCCCATTTTTCCAGACCTTCCAAGCCTGTCTTTTCTCTAATAGCCCTGTCTACAATATTGTTCCACCACCACGTTATTCTAGGTCGAGAGGGGACTTTGCACCAGCCACAGATCTGGTCAGTGGCTCTCAGCAGGTTGTCCCTTAGAAACGTCCAGCTGTCTTCTACCCCCTGTGATGCTCTATCCCCTTCTACTTCGTCAGAGGCTTCAAGTAATATGTCCCTAAATCTCTGTCCATTTGCAGGATCTTTAAGCTTCCAGATCCTTCTTCTCCATATTTGTTCTTCTGGTTGTCCTCCTAGTCCTGATCCTAAAGTCACTAACTACCAGTCTATGTTGTGGGGTACATTCTTCACCTGGGAAGGTTTTGGCATTTATAAGCAGCCATCTCTCCCTTGCCTTGTAAGGATGTAGTCAATTTGGCTGGTATGTGGCCCGATTGGTAAGTGACTAGGTGGCTGGTAGGTTTCCTGAAGTTAGTGTTGCAAATCATAAGATTATTTGCATCGCAGAACTCCAGCAGCCTGGTTCCCTCCTCGTTGCGGGAGCCATAGCCATAGCCTCCATGTACGCCATGGAAGCCCCCAGCATGTCGTCCAACGTGACCATTGAAGTCACCAGCCACAAAGATAAGGTCTCTGTCGTTCGTCAACAAGGTAGTCTGCAGTAGAGTGTCATAGAATCGGTCTTTCTGTCCATCGGGTAGCCCCGACTGAGGAGCATAGGCTGATATAATGGTTGCTAAACTATGATGAAGCACTAATCTAATCTTAAGTATTCTGTCACATACTCTGATTACCTCAATTACTTTATCTACCCATTTCTCAGCGATAAGTATACCACGCCACCAACCCCGTCAGTGTTCCCTGCCCAGAAATCTTGTACCTGCGTTCCTTGCCTGTGAGGAACCTAGCTGCCTCCTCTCCACCTTATTTCTTGCATGCAACATATATCCACACATCTCTGTTCAAGCATCTCGACTATCTCACCAGACCTACCTTTCAGAGTGCCAACGTTGAGGGTGCCAACCCTGAGGGTGTGGGAGGCATGGGCTCTAGATTATATATATATATATATATATATATAATTTATATATAGAGGGCATTATACATACATGCCAGAGGGCATTATACATACATGCCACACGCTAAGAGGACAATTAGTCATTTCTACCAAAAATATTACTATTTTTGGTAGAAATGACTAATTGTCCCTCTTAGCATGTGGCATGTATGTATAATGCCCTCTATTATAAATTAATATGTTCAATAAGAAATAATTATTTTCGAAATTTTTTTCTCTTATGAGGTTTTCATGCTATCTACCTGACAATTTCTTGTTAAGTTTTCCTTATTAAGTAGTTGTCCTTAATTGCTATAATATATATATATATATATATACATATATATATATATATGTATATATGTATATACACACACACACACGTATATATATACACCGTATTTATACATATATGCATACATATCTATATGTATATATATATATATATATATGGACGTGCATATGGGTGGGTGTGTAGGTGTGTATGAGTGTGTGTGTGTGTGTGTGTTTGCTTGTGTCTATATGTGTGTGTGCCTGTCTGTTGTCATGAACTGAGTAGTTATTTACAGAAGTCTTTAAAACAGAGACTGATTCCTAGCCAATTACATCAGATGTAGTCGATATTAAGAATCATCATCATCTGCAGCAGCAGCACCACTGCCCCTGCCGTCGCCACCGCCACCACCACCACCATCACCACCACCACCACCACCACTACCACCACTACCACCACCACCATCACCATCATCATCATCAACATCAACATTTTCCTCCTCTTTCTTGTTATCATTATTATCATCATCATTGTCACCAACATAGTTTATTATCATTATGTAGTTATACAACTGTGGGTTAAAAGAGTAAAGACCCCTTTTGGTCATGAATGACCCTGGGATTGCACCCCAGAAAGTTACCCTCTGAGACACAAGTCTCGGCAAGGCTTCCTCTCACCATGCCACAGATGTTATCCAGGGGAAAGGCAAAGACCGATACAGCTTGGCACCAGTGACGTTGCAACTCATTTCTACAGCCAGACAACAGTAACAACAAGAAGAACAACACCAACAACAACAAGCAACCAAACAACCAACCAACTACAGTCTCCTCTGAAGTCTCTCTTTCCCACAAAACTCCTTACTCTCCACCTGTTTTGCATCTCTCACCACCTTCTTGTGACTCTGCTTCTCTTTCATCTAATACAGGCTCACATGCCATCAATCCATCCTACATCTTTTTCCACTCATTATGATTGCAAGACGTTATCATTGCACACATCATACAATGTGGAATATAAATGTAATTTCTGATTCAATCTGATCTTTTCCCTTCTTTCTTTTATCTTCACAATTAACTAACTCAGCTAACATACTATATTACTTCTTTGAAATAATTTGCCTGTCTTGTTTTGTTTGTTTTTGTCCCTTTAATTTTTTTTTTTATTCGTGTATCAATGTTTGAGACCCTGCATGTGCTTCTGTGTGTGTGTGCATGTGTGAGAATGGATGTATGAATGCATGCATCTGTGTATGTCCATAAGAATGTATGCAATTATGATTTTGTATTCGTATGAAAATGTGTACAACTTATGCGTGCATGTGAGTATTTATGTATGCGTGTTTGTGTATGGATGCACTTATATTTGAATATCCGTATGAATGTATGTATATATGTGCACATATACATATGTATGTATGAATGTATATTTCTATGCATAAATGTATTTAGCTGTGTATCTAAGCTTGTATTTATTAATGTGTGTATGTGAATATGGACATATGTATGTATGTATGTATGAAAGTGTGTAGCTTTATAGTTATACATGTATACATATATGTATGAAAAAATGTATGCATGCAACTATACATATGCATGTAACTATATATATATGTATGCCTATCCATAAGTACATATGGATGTAAATATGTATGTATGTGTATATATATATATATACATATATATGTATGTATGTAAGTATGTATCTATGTATGTACATAAGTATGTAAGTAGCTATGGATGAATGAATGCATATTTGTATGCATATATGTAAGTATTATTTATGCATATTGCATACATCTGTCTATCTGTTTGCTCATCAATCTTTCTTACCTTTTTCTCTGTCTTTCTCTCTCTCTCTCTCTCTCTCTCTCTCTCTCTCTCTCTCTCTCTCTGTGTCTGTCTTACATCACTTTTCAAGTGAATGGCATCTCTGAAATATTTTAATTTAAAGATACTTCTTTCCTATACCAATCAATGTAGAGAAGGTTATGGCCCACAAATAAGGTCAGAATAACATCAAAACATATTCACTGTTGTCTCCCATTCTTGCCAACGAGATGCAAGTAATCTTTATATTCTCTTATTCTTTTACATGTTCCAGTTATTTGACTGTGGCCATGCTAGAGTATTGCTTTTAGTTGAGCAAATCGACCCCAGGATTTATTCTTTGTAAGCCTAGTACTTATTCTATCATCACTTTTGCCAAACTGGTAAGTTATGGGGATGCAAACTCACAAGCATTGGTTGCCAAGCGATGTGGTGGGGACAAACACAGACACATAGACACACACACACACACGTGCACGCACACACACACACACACACACACACACACACACACACATGATGGGCTTCTTTCAATTCTGTCTACCAAATCCACTCACAAGACTTTGGTTGATCTGAGGCTATAGTAAAAGACACTTGCCCAAGATGCTACGCAGTGGAACTGAACCCAAAGCCATGTAGTTGGTAAGCAAGCTACTTACCACACAGCCACTCCTGTGCCTATGTTGACTACATAATTGTTTCTTTGTATTAAATATCTTAACCACTGCTAATTATCCCCCATTCTTTAAGCATTACATGGTGTCTTCATTGAGTTAAACATTTATAGTGGTTGAGTAAAAGACTCAGTGGTAGCTGAGTGGTTAGGGTACTGGGTAACTTATCCAATGGCCATTTTACTGGTTTCAGTGAAGAAATTCATTCCACATAGTAAATCTAGTTCTTCATTCATTTGTTCAAAGAATTATTGCAAATGTCTAACTTTGCATAATTGTCTAAATTTATGATAAGTGTTAATTAATTGAGAGAAATTGGTGACTTATAATTATCATTGATGGCTTGAATATATGAATTTAAATCCCGTTATAATTTATCATCACTGACAATTCATCATCATCATATTTTCCATCATCACCATCATCACCACCGCCGCCACCGCCACCACCACCAACAACAACAGCAACATCACCATTACCACCACCACTAGCAAAACCGTTGCCATCATCATCATCTCCTTGTCCTTCTCTTCCTTGCTCTTCTTTTCCTCCACATTCTCATTCTTGTTGTCCTTCTCCTCATCCTCCATTCGTCCCCATTCTTGTTCTCCTCCTTGTCTTTGTCCACATTTTCCTCATTCTCCATTGTCTCTACATTCCTCCTCCTCCTCTTCATCATCATCATTTTGCTGTCACTTTTCCCATATGAGCATGTGTTAGGTCATCACAGATCATGTCAGACCTTATTCAGGTTAGTGTCCCCTGACACAAGCCAGAGATCATATTGCTCTTACAATTACCGTTTTTCATATGACATCTACAGCAAGATGCTCTTTCTATTGTCAACTATTTTATTGAGTATACAGCGAGCATTTTATTGTGACTGTAACATCAGGAAGTTGTCTTGTTCATAAGTCTAAAGAGAGCTCTTTTTATTCCATTTAAATGACAACGACAAATCAGTACTCATTCTGAGATCAATAACCTTTCTTTTTCTGTCAACTTGCGTGAGGAACAATAATAAAAGTATTACATATCATCCCATTGATTATTGTATTTATGTAGCCTTTTCCTCATCATTAAATCTTTCACGGATAAATAACATCTTTAGCTTTGAAAAGTATATTGATGGAACAATGATAAAATGCTTTTTGTTTTGTTTAGGATGTTTGAATTTTTTCGATGTATTTTATTGAGCAATAAAATCTAATGAAACAATCTTTATATGTGTATACATAAACATATACATGCATATATAGGGAGAATTCACAAAAAAAAAAAAGACAAAGACAGGTGGTGTAGACAACAAACAGATGAATTAGTTTAATGCTCAGGAATTGAAAAGGTTTTTAACGTTTTGAGCCTACGCTCTTCCACAGAAAGGAACACAGAAAGAATCAAGGAGAGAAAATAAAGAATGTATAGTGGCTAGCGATCTATCATGGCGAATGCCGGACAGAAGGGAAACACAGGAGAGCAGGAAGAAGGGGAGATAATAAAGTAGTGGTGATCCCAAAACGAAGGTGCACGTGTGTGTGTATAAGAGAGCATGTATGTGTGTGTGGAAGAGGGCTGGTGACCTTGACATGTACGTGTGTGTATGTGTATGTGTGTGGACGATGGTGTAGGGCTGGGAAGTGGTCAGTGCTAGTGTGTGTGTGTGTTGATGTGATGTGATGTGACGTGGTGTTGTGTGGTATGGTGGCGCATGGTGTGGTGGTGTGTGGTGTGATGGTGTTGGGATGTGGGGGAGGCGAGAGTGGGGAAAGCAAGGGTGGGGTATGGGTTTGGCTGGGGGTGGGGGTAGAGATGGGGTATGTGTGTATATGTGTGTATATGTATGTAATATATATATACACATACACACATATATATATCATAGTACTAAAGAAAGGTTAGTGTATATATTATTCAATCAAGGTATTGTTTACCAGGATTACATTGCTCATAATTAGTGATATGTATTAAGGTGTTGAGCTGGCAGAATTGTTAACATGCTGGATAAAATAATTAGCAACGTTTCACCCGTTGCTATATTCTGAGTCCAAAATTTTGCCGATGTCAACTTTGCCTTCCATCCTTTTGGGGTCGATAAATCATGTACCAGTGAAAACCTGGGGTTGATGTAATCGGCTGTCCCTCTCTCCCCAATTTCAGGCCTTGTGCCTGTAGTAGAAAGGAATAATTAGCGATGTGTATTGTCATTATTATTATTATTATTATTATTATTATTATTATTATTATTATTATTATTATCATTATTATTATTTTTATCAATCATCATCATCATTATTATCATTGTTATCATTATTATTGTTGTTGTTATTATAACAATTACTATTATTAATAGTTATTGTTTTTTTATGGTTTGTGTCAGACTGAAGGAACTGTGTCATGACCTCTGTTGATCATCAGAGACTGATGCTGTTGATGTTTAGTTTGAACTGCTACAAATTGTTGCTTAGACCCAACCCTGATTAAGAACACCTATGATGAAAGGTATTCCAACCATAACTTTCTCATCTTATTGTAGAGAACACAGAACCATATTCTATAAAGTGTCCTTTTTTTAATAAAAAAATAGGCATGTGATCTGTGAGGGAGATTTCCCTGTTATTTCTAGCAGGTCAAAAGACACTACATTGTTGGCTTTATACTCAATGCTTATAAAAAATCCATATCAGGACAAATACCCCCAGGGCAATTAGGCCACCTCCCAGGACAGCTCCCTCTAGGACTACCCCCAGTTAATTACCCCCTCTCCAATATATTAAGAAGTTTTAAATCATCATCTTTTGTCCTCAGGGGTAATCATCATCTTTTGTCCTTGGTGAGTTATTGTCCATGGGGGTAAATGTCCTAAACTCAAAAAATCTAAGTGAGATAAGATTTCTAGAGGGTTGACTTGATGGGGAGGAAGGACTAGATTACATGGTTAGTGCAGGACCTGGCACAGAGGGGAGGTAAAGGAATAGATTGAATTAGAAGAGAGCTTAAGGGGGATGGTAGAAGGGTACCATGGTAGACCATTGTAGTAGCCGTTATGTTCTGAGTTCAAATTCCACCAAGGTCGACTTTGCCTTTCATCCTTTCAGGGTCAATAAATTAAGTACCAGTTACACACTGGGGTCGATGTAATCGACTTAATCCGTTTGTCTGTCCTTGTTTGTCCCCTCTATATTTAGCCCCTTGTGGGCAATAAAGAAATAACAAACTGTCAAGAATGGTACATGTAGAACCTTAGACCAAATGCCTTTCAGTATTTAGCTGCATATCTTTACCTTCTGAGTTCAAATTCTGCTGAGGTCAGCTTTTGTTTTTTATCATTCAAGTGTAGGTAAAATATAATATCAGTTTTGCATTGGTGCTGATCAAATCAACTGCCATTTTCCACTAAATTTTGTGGTCTCTGATCTTTGCAAGATCAGACACATACTGCAGAATGAACCCTAAAATGTGATACGACAAGCACTTGACTGGAACCCACGGAAGAAAAGGAAGCGAGGATGCCCGAAGCAGCCATGGAAGCAGAGCATTTTGGACGAGCTCAGGACCACCGACCTGACATGGGAAGCAGCCAAGAAACGCGCCAATGCCCGCAAAAAGTGGAAAACAACTGTTGAGGCCCTGTGCTCCACAAGAGGCAAAAAGGATTAAGAAGAAGAAGAAGAAGATCTTTGCAAGAAACCATTTTTAATGTAATGTTTTATTTGTTTTGAAAAATGAAATGATGACAGTGACAACAACAAGTATAGCTACAACAATACCTGTTAGTCCTAAACAGCAATTAGCAGAAGATCGTTAATTGAGCATAGAGTGATTAATTGACACAATCATTAGGGCCTCAGACAATTATTTTGCTGTTCCAGTTCTTGAGATTGATTTCAACTTTGTTCTTTGTTCCTCCAGGGTTGGGGTTAGGTTCAAATAAAGGTACCGGTCATATACTGGAATAGGTTCTTCCTGCCTGTCTCTCTTCCCATCTCTTTCTTTGTCACTAAATCTTGTTTTCTGTCTGTCTGTCTCTCTCTCTCTCAGATAGGATAAGTTGTGGTGGGAGAGAGTTGTGACCAAGTATTCACAGTACCTTCTTTCCCCAAGAAATGATATAAGATTTTACTAAAAACAAGCATCTTCTTTACGGCTGCAAAAGCCAACAAAAGGACAATATAACATGGTCAACAGGGATGGAATGATTTGTTGTAAGGCATGAAATAGTTACAAAAGAAAAAAATTTAGGTGCATGTAAAACTTAGTCTGTTTAGATTTATTCTCATATTTTGTTTCTCCCCTCTTTTCTTTTATTATATAACTCAAAGTTAAAATTTAAGATTAATTTCTTTCCTTTATTTTTCTATAGATTTTAACATGATTGCATTAAGATTTAACCTAATCTTTCATCTATAACAGAAATCAGAAAACTTTTTGGGAGGCGGGCCAGACTAGAAATACTTTTATGACTTGCAGACCAAAACAAATAAAATTTAAAAAAAAAAAGCATGATTGCACAAATTATATAAAGAGTTTGCTTTTTCGATTTTTAATCTTTTAAATGCCATCTGCCATAATGAAGTAATTGTTACACTTCTAAAGATGTAAGAAAATAAAACTGCATGCATCCATGTATGACACAGTGTGTAGTGGAGAGTTAAAACATGTTTCAGTTCGACTGAATGGAGATGATTGTAGATTTGAGGTAAATGTGACACCTGCCAGTTTACTTGTTTTTTTCAATGGACAGGTATTTTTTTTTGTTTTGTTAGCTTGTCACTCCCACTCTTATTGTCAGTTATTCATGTCAACTATATTGAGACAGTGTACAAAATACTGTCAGTGTCTATTGCTCTATTCAGTTGGGAAAGTGAAAAGATTTATTGTTTAAAATCTCACACCCAGGTAAACTTTCATTTTTTAACTAGCAAAAGGAATATCACATAGAACTGGTAGAATCATTAGCATGCCAGGCAAAATGCCTAGCAGTATTTCGTCTGCTATTATGTTCTGAGTTCAAATTCTGCTGAAGTTGACTTTGCCTTTCATCCTTTTGGGGTAGACTAGATAAGTATCAGTTATGCACTGGGGTCGATGTAATCGACTTAATCCCTTTGTCTGTCCTTGTTTGTCCCCTCTATGTTTAGTTGCCTGTGGAAGTAAATATCACATTTTATATATCTTTTATTTTTTGTCGTTTGCTTGTTTCAGTCATTCTTTACTCTCACCTAGAATTCCTATTACAAATTCTGCTCCTCTCTGTAACTTATCTTCTATCTCTATCTTCCCCCAGGCTACCAACATATCAAGAATCCAAATAACTGAACATCAGCCGCAATAACTTCACTTGCCTGGTCTTGTTTCTGAGTTAACTCTTTGTTTGTCCAATGTACCAACCACATGAAATGCAGGACATATTTCCCTGGTGTCCAAGCATCATGTATGATATATGTTCCTAAATTTTTACGGCTGCCAGAGTAACTAGCGACTTTTGAAAGGAAAGTTTTTATATCATTCAATACATTTGAAACAAGTTTCGTTTTTGGTGGCTGTGTGGTAAGTAGCTTGCTAACCAACCACATGGTTCTGGGTTCAGTCCCACTGCGTGGCATCTTCTGCATAGCCCCGGGCCGACCAATGCCTTGTGAGTGGATTTGGTAGACGGAAACTGAAAGAAGCCTGTCGTATATATGTATGTATATATATAAGTGTGTGTGTGTATGTTTGTGTGTCTGTGTTTGTCCCCCTAGCATTGCTTGACAACCGATGCTGGTGTGTTTACGTCCCCATCACTTAGCGGTTCAGCAAAAGAGACCGATAGAATAAGTACTGGGCTTACAAAGAATAAGTCCCGGGGTCGATCTGCTCGACTAAAGGTGGTGCTCCAGCATGGCCGCAGTCAAATGACTGAAACAAGTAAAAGAGTAAAAGAGTAAGATTCTTTATATGAGTTCGTGTGTTGAAACATATGCTGTTGTGTCTGGGGAGAGTCATTTTCTTTTTGTGCCTTATTATGTAACACACTCACCAGTAAAAACTATTGAAAAGGTTGCAAGATGCAATGTAAATTTTAGGACAATAAAAATAAGAAAAAAGCGAAAATTTTACCGGTGAGTTTGTTACATAATAAAGCACAAAAAGAAAATGACTCTCCCCAGACACAACAGAATTTGAAACAAGGGCTACCTAAAAGTCTGAAAAGAAGCACGGATGTGCAATGGCAAACTTAAGAAAATGCTTTGGTTAACATCTGGGAAATAAAAGTCTATTGATGAGAACATCACCTGCCCCTCCTCTTTCGTGTCTTATTCTTCTTTCTCTTCCTCATCATCATCATCTTCCTCTTCTCCTGCCTCCTTTTCTTCTTCTTCTCTTCACTCCCTTCCTCTTTCTTAGGCTAACACGTAAACAAATCTTACCGCAGCATCTGCAAGCCACCAATCAGAAAGCTTTGCGAGGATGAAAAAGTTTAATTTCTGATATGTCATGATTTACAACATGTGTTAGTCTGCAATAGAAACCAAAGCCTGCAATATCGGAAAGTAAAACAAGAAAAAAAAAAGAAAGAAAGAAAGAAAGAAAGAAAGAAAAAAAGAGAGAGAGAAGGGGAGAGAAAAATCTCCATTTACTTTGACTTTGTTGTGTGGACAATAATTCTTTTTGCAGCAGACACAATCATTTTTACAGCTCCGTGATGGTGAAATTAGAGTTGATTGCCTTCCATACATTGCAAGCATTAAGTTAATTGCCTTGCATACATTACATACATTACAAGAAATACTAATTACATCTGTTGATTACTATAGTGGCTGATAATCTTTTTACATCTAAGATGTATATGTAATACGTTTTATAACCAACTAGCAGTATCGTCCGGCGTTGCTCGGGTTTGTTTCGACCCTCTAGAATTGTAATTTTTGAAAAGTAAAAATTTTGCATTATGTAGCTTGTTATTCTCTTTAAGTGAACATTTTTCTGGTTGAAATATACCAAAAAATGGCGACAGAGCAGTCAAAAAATCGTAAAAAATAGGGATTTTAATAGAAAAAAAGCACCTTTTTAATGTAAATAATTTTTGGTGTTAACATGGTCCTATTTGAATTTTTTCTTCTACAGAAGGAAGAGCAAGCCTTCTTCTATCATACTTTCAATTTTGGTCAACTTGCGCTGCAGGGTCTCTCACTGACTTCTCTTCAGTACAATGATGTATACAAAAGAGGTGTTTAGTCAAATTTATTATAGTTGCTGTGCAAAATACATTAATGAAGTTCACATATCCAGAACAAATCAAAAGAACAAATTTGAAAGTCACATTTGTACTTTGTCAGTATAATATGTAACTATGTACATGCTGTAAAGACAACATTGTGAAGAATCTCTCAGTCACCTGTCACCTGCCTCCATGAGGCTCAATGCTTGAATGAGGCCTTTTATGTGTCACCTGCATGAGTGCCATGATTTAGCCATGACTACTCTTTACTCTTTTACTCTTTTACTTGTTTCAGTCATTTGACTGTGGCCATGCCGGGGCACCACTTTTAGTTGATGAAATCAACCCCAGGACTTATTCTTTGTAAGCCTAGTACTTATTCCATTGGTCTCTTTTGCCGAACCGCTAAGTTACAGGGATGTAAACACACCAGCATTGGTTGTCAAGTGATGGTGGGGGACAAACACAGACACACAAACATATACATGCACATACATATACACACACATATACATATATACGACGGGCTTCTTTCAGTTTCCATCTACCAAATCCACTTACAAGGCTTTGGTCAGACTGAGGCTATAGTAGAAGACACTTGCCCAAGGTGCCACGCAGTGGGACTGAACCCAGAACCATGTGGTTGGTAAGCAAGCTACTTACCACACAGCCATTCCTGCACCTATTTTTTTTTTTTTCAAATATTTTATTTATTCAGAATCTTTATAAAGTAAAACAAAACGTTTTAAATTATCAAGAAGTGCAAAAAAAGTAAATTATAAATACTTCATTCACAATTTTGTATGTTATGGTATATGATGTTATGGTATATGTAGTGCACCTGAGCACTGTACACAATTATTATTATTATTATTATTATGATTTAAGTTGGCATCATAAATATATGGTGTAATGTCTATTTACTTATCTATTTACAGAGCAAATTTCTGTCTTCATAAAAACCAAAATATGCACTGTATTGTTATCAATGTCAATTTCACTTTCTGATTATTTCCTATAAATACACATGAGGTAAAATTTGGCTGTATTTTGTCAGGCATTGATTGATACAATCTCCTATATTGTTATAAACATAAAAATAAATTGAATATTTATCACAAATGGCAAATATAAGTTATTTGAAATTAGGGTCATCAACCTTCAATATGGAAGGATGTACAAGATATAATCCAAAATGTAAACACTTTCATTATACTTACACTCCAATACTTTCATTGTTGGATACATTTAATTCTACTGGAGTTGACTTTGCCTTTCACCCTTTCTGAGTCAACAAAATAAGTACCAGCTGGGCATTGGGGCTGATGTAATTGACTAGCCCACCTCCTGCCAATTTTTAGGTCTTGTATTAATAGCAGAGAAGTATTTATACATCGAAGAGGCTAGGGAACAGAAGAAAGAAGACATGCACCCAACACCAGAGCTGAAGACACCTCTGAAAGGTGGGGCCCTGCCAATTCAAAATGGTAGAGGAGAAGGGGCCGAAACCAGACGTGGTTCCTCCTGATGATGTTTTGAGCTAACTGGATCCTATAAAGGAGCTGTTGTGGTAGCAGACCACGAAACACGGTTGTAATTCCTTCCTAACACACCATTTAATAATTACATTATTTCAGAAACAAATGTATTTATTTCTTTCAATTTATGTTCACATTTCAATAGTTACAGTCATTATCCATCATCATTAATAACTATATATTAATTTAATGTTCAGATTAAATAATTAAACTGATGATTTTGATAATGCTTATTGATTGAAGTATGTAAAGAATGGAACTATTTCATTTTATGTTCCCATTCAGATAATGAATGTGTTCCAGTCTAGCTTTCCATAAGGTTAATTAGAATATGTCTACAGTACTTATGTTTGTCACTTGTGTTAATTATTCAGACATATTATCAATTGTATGGTAAGAAGCTTGCTTCCCATCCACATGGTTCTGAGTTCAGTCCCATTGTGTGGCACCTTGAGCAAATGTCTTCTACTATATCTTCAGATTGATCAAAGTCTTGTGAGTAGATTTGGTAGATGGAAACTGAAAGAAGCCTGTCGTATGTATATACATCCGAAGTGTACAGTATTATATATATCCATTACAGCTGATCTTACCAATTGGTTTTGTGCTAGGGATTCAATGCAGTGTTACTCTTTTACTTGTTTCAGTCATTTGACTGCAGCCATGCTGGAGCACCACCTTTAGTCGAGCAACTCAACCCCAGAACTTATTCTTTGTAAGCCTAGTACTTATTCTATCAGTCTCTTTTGCTGAACCGCTAAGTTACAGGGATGTAAACACACCAGCATCAGTTGTCAAATGATGTTAGGGTGACAAACACAGATACACAAACATACACACACACATATATATATATATACATATATATATACATATATACGATGGTCTTCTTTCAGTTTCCATCTACCAAATCCACTCACAAGGCTTTGGTTGGGCTGAGGCTATAGTAGAAGACACTTGGCCAAGGTGCCACACAGTGAGACTGAAGTCAGAACCAGGTGGCTCATAAGCAAGCTACTTACCAATTAGCCACTCCTGTGCCTATGTTACAGAATTATGCCAAGAGTACTGATAACCTTTTCTTAAGATAACAAGGAAACAATTTCTAGTGCAGCTATGAAAACTGAATTATTGATCTTTACATTTGTCGCCAGACTGAGAACATGTTAATATTTTCTGCTTAAATTATTTACTTGTTTCATCACGCTCTCTCTCTCTCTCTCTCTCTCTCTCTCTCTTTCTGTTTATATAATATATTGGTAGGTCATCTAAGAATACATATATGTGTGTGCATATGTATATATATATTATATATATATATATATAAATAAATAAACATATATATATATATATATATACATAATTAAATCTAATGTATGTATATATATATCAATCTCTCTTTATCTCTAGGTATATGTCTATCTGTCTGTCTGCTTCTCTCTATATATATGTATATATATATATATATGTGTATATATATATGTATATATATTCCTTCTTATTCCCCGTCTGTCTTGATAGACAATGGGTTGCGCCAAGGGTGGGGCCTACTTTGATGATGTGCAGCGTCTGCTGTGACTGAACAGTCCAATTCTAGAGTGGCAGTCCTTGGTACAGTTGCTGCACACGAACATCGATGGGTACGTGTGGGGTGTTGCTGCAGTTGTCCTCCTCCTGTCCCGCCTGTCCAACCACAGCTGTGCTCTCCTCTCCTCAGCCATGGAAACGCCTTTCCTCACCGTCTGACGCCAGGCAGAGCGGTCACCAGCTGTTTCCTCCCACGTGTCCACACAGATGTTGGCAGTAATATATATGTATATGTATATATATATATATATATATATATATATATATATAATATATATACATATATATATACATATATATATATATATATATATATATATATATATATATATATATGCACACACATACACACATATGTACATATAAATATATATATATATAGATAGATAGAAAGAGAGAGAGACAGCTAGATAGCTTTGATTCTTGTTTTCTGCTTTAGTTTATGTGTGTGTGTGCATGTGTGTATGTATGTATGTATGTGTGTGTATGTATGTATGTATGTATGTATGTATGTATGTATGTGTGTATGTATGTACGTATGTGTGTGTGTGTGTGTGTGTGGTGTGTGTGGAAATTCAGTTGTCAACTGATTTCTTCTTAAGTTTGACAATTTCCATGACAACTGCAGTTAGATGTGTTGTTATCTTAAAATTCTGCATCTGCTTCACTTCATTTAATGGTATTCAATTACAGCAAATTCTATTATTTTGGTCCACTGTTGGTGCTGCAAACCTACCTTACAGACACAACATGAAATCATCTTTATATTCTATAGACACATTTTTGTATTTTGTGTTACCATCTATTAGGCAGTGCTACTCCCAATGGCAAGTACATTTAATTCTCAGTGATTGAAATGGTCTATCTCTCTCTTTATATATATATATATATATATATATATATATATATATTTGTCTGTGTGCATGTGCATGCATGCACACGTGTGACTGATGTATGTTGTATATACAGCTTGGCTGAGTGGTAAGAAGCTTGCTTCCCAACCACATGGTTCTGGGTTCAGTCTCACTATGTGGCACATTGAGCAAGTGTCTTCTAATATAGCCTCAGGCTGACCAAAGCCTCGCGAGCAGATTTGGTAGATGGAAACCGTAGTGCATCCATCCTGCAATGGACACAAGTGGAGATTAACCAACTCAATCACACTACCCAAAAGACAGTGACAATGCATGGTGTCCTCCACCCTAAGGCAAATGTACACAGGCTCTACATGAAAAGGAGTAAAGGTGGACGGGGACTGATTAGCATATGGGAGTGCATGAACACTGGAGGAAGAAAGATGGCAGAATATTTGGTAAGCAGCAAACAAGACCTGCTACAGTATGCTGCTAATGCAGAAGGATTTAACAAAAATGGAGATGAGAGTGCTCGTGAATTCTGATCAAGGATAGCCAATGAGACAGAAGAAACCCTACTCCCCATAGAATTACATGGTCAGTTCCACCGTGAAACCAACAAACTAAAAGACCAGGAAGTATCATGGTGGTGGCTTAACAAGGGCGACCTAAAAAGAATACTGAAAGCCTAATCATTGCTGCCCAGGACCAGGCATTGAATACCAACTCAATGAAAAGGAATATATACTACACAAGTGCAACGGATCTCTGCAGAATGTGTGGGAAGAAGGGTCAAAAGAGTGACTTACATTGTTAGTGCTTGTGAAAGTCTTGCACAGAAAGCATACAAGTATAGACATGACAAGGTAGCCCAAAACCTCCACTGGCTACTATGCCATAGGTATGGATATGAGGTTACAGGTTCTTGGAACCAACATTCACTGGAAAAGGTAATAGACGAAAAGGAGAAGGTAAAAATCCTCTGGGACTTTGACTTCCAGACAATCAAGATATTAGAGCACTGAAGGCCAGATATAGTAACCTTTAGGAGGGACAAACAGGAGTCCTAATAATTGATGTAGCAGTGCCAGATCAACATATCATCATGAAAGAAAGAGAAAAGGTTGATAAATATGGGGACCTGAGAATTGAGATCGCTAAGATGTGGCAGCTATGAGAGTCAAACATAAAGGTTATCCCTATTGTCATCGGGGCACTGGGTTCAATACCACTCAATCTGAAAAACATCTGCAAACTTTAGAAATGCCCTACAATTTAGGTGTATTTCAAAAGTTGGCATTACTTGGAACTGCATGCATATTGCATAAAGTACTATCTGTCCAAGGTTCTTGTAATTTGACAAACTGTACAAACCCCCGGTAGACACAGTATTTTCAATCAAAAACCTCACAATATTGTATATTGTGTAACATCTACTATAATAATAATAATAATAATAATAATAATAATAATAAATGCCCTGATGCAATACCAGGCAGTGACTCTCATGGCTTCTGATCATAACTGATTGGAAGTGTTATCATGTACATTGTTTTGTCTTGGTATAAAAGATGGGCTACAGCAAATATTCTGCTCAACACCACAGATTTACTTGTCATTTGCTTGACCTTAACAAGCTGAGCATGTCCCTTGGTGCTGACAATATGAGCAGAAGTAGCATAGCCATGTGTTGAGAGGAATTCTTTGGAGTTTGAATGATTCACCTCTGGAAACATGGGCGGTTCTTTCAACATCCTTAAACAAACCTTATTCAGAGACCATTTGAGCAGGATGGCCTACTCGACCTGAAGAAAATTCTAACTGGATCCCACCTGCAAAGTCATGCACTGTTTATCTTTATATGAGATCACCATGTTGCACACATACGGTTGTCATGCATGTGCCTGGTGTACCCTTATCAAATAGTTAGTCAAAATGGGTATATTGGGCTTCATATAATTGTACTCCATTATCAATCACATTGATGGCATGTAACAACAACAACAACAACAACAATGATGATGGTGATGCAGTACCAGGCATTGGTTCATCTGATTTCTCATCTTTATAAAGGCGGTGCTCCAGCATGGCCGCAGTCAAATGACTGAAACAAGTAAAAGAGTAAAAGAGAGTTAACTGATTGGAAGTGTTATCATGTACATTGTTTTGTCTTGGTATAAAAGGTGGTTTACAGCAAATATTCTGCTCAACACCACAGATTTGCTTGTCAGTTGTTTGACCTTAACCAGTTGAGCATGTCCCTTAGTGGCTGACGATATGTGCATCTCTGATCACGAGCAGAAGTAGTGGGGAGCATCATAGCCATGTGTTGAGAGCAATTCTTTGGGGGTTTGAATAATTCACGTCTGGAAACATAGGTGTTTCATTCATCATCCTTGAACACAAACCTTATTCAGGGACCTTTTGAGTGGGAGGACTACTTGACTTGAAGAAAATTCTAACTTGGCCCCAGCTGCAAGCTCATGTGCTGTTTATCTTGACATGAGGTCCCCATGTTGTGTGCATGTGGTTGTGTTGCATGTGCCTTGTGTACCCTTATCAGATGGGTAGTCATGATGGGTATATTTGTACCCCAGTGTCACTTTGTTGGCATGCATTGCTCTCTCCTAAATAATAATAATAATAATAATAATAATAATAATAATAATAATAATAATAATAATAATAATAATAGAGGTGGTTTCAAATTTTGCCACAAGGACAGCGGTTTTGGGGGAGAGGATGAGTTGATTACATTGACCCCAGTGTTCAACAGGTACTTATTTTATCGACCCTGAAAAGATGAAAGGTAAAATCAACCTTAGCAAAATTTGAACTCAGAATGTAGTGATGGGCGAAATACCTATTTCTTTATTACCCACAAGGGGCTAAACACAGAGGGGACAAACAAGGACAGACATAGGTATTAAGTCAATTACATCAATCCCAGTGTGTAACTGGTACTTAATTTATCGACCCCGAAAGGATGAGAGGCAAAGTCGACCTCGGCGGAATTTGAACTCACAACATAACGCAGACGAAATACCGCTAAGCATTTCGCCCGTCGTGCTAACGCTTCTGCCAGCTCGCCGCTGATGGGCGAAATACCACTAAGCATTTCATCCGGTGTGCTAACGATAATAATCCTTTCTATTATAGGCACAAGACTTGAAATTTTGGAGGAATAGTCTAGTTGATTTCTTGATCACTCATCTATTATTTCATCTATCCCAAAAAGGTGGAAGGGAAGACCTTGATGGTATTTGAATTCAGCATGGAAAGATTAGATGAAAGGCCTGAGTGTCCTGAGTGCTAACAAATCTACCATCTCACTGCCTTATCTGATTTAAATAATGGTAACAAAATTAAATCTGTTACAAACATACAAGGATCAGATTGTGATGGAATAAAACTAGGCATTTTGTTGCTTCTTCGAAATAAAAAAGAAATTAAGAAGTAGTTTAGTTCTAAATTTTAGTTCTACAAAAAGAAAAAAAAATATATTCAAAATATGCAGTAAAGAATTATTGATTCCACATAAACAAGTGCCATTTGTGTTTCATTTGAATAAAAGAACTTTACTTTATGCCATTCAAACCAATGTAGGTTGCTGAATAAAAATTTTCTCATAAAGAGAATCAATCCCAAAGATACATTCTATATGTTGTACCTTCATCATCATCATCATCACCACCATCTCCAATGCCACAATCATCATCATCATCATCATCATCATCATCACCACCACCACCACCACCACCACTACCACCATCACAATTATCATCATGATCATCATTAACATCATCATCATTATCCTCATGATCATCATCATCATGATCATCATCATGATCATCATCATCATAACCATCATCATCATCATCGCCATCATGATCATCATCATCAACATCATCACCACAACCCTCATCTCCATCATCATCATCGCTATCATCATAATCATCGTCGCTCTCATCATTGGCATCGTTGTTGTCATCATCATTATCATCATCATCATCACTGTCATTGTCATCATTATCATCATCATCATCACTATCTCATTGTTTTCATTGTCATTATCAATGTCGTCATCATCATCATTGTTGTCATCATCATCATCATCATTCTGAAGATATTTTTACACTTTATTGGCATGTCTTGGAATACAATCTATCAAAATTTATGTCTAGTCTACAATATTGTTACCATCAAATAAATAATAGAGTTAAGATTTAAAAGCAACATTAGCTTATCAAAACTCCTAATTCCGTTTATATTTCAGAAAATCTCTATAGTGCACTTTTCACTGCTTTCGTAACTTCAAAACCAAATCATGATCATTTACGTGGCTAGCACACACACACACACACACACACACACACACACCTACATATATATAATAATTTATGTATTTTACTTGCAAAAGGAATAATGAAAAGTGGAGCTTTCAAACATTCTGTCAGTGTAGGTGCCACAACTTGGCTTTCAGCCAAAGGTTTACTTACTGAAGAATATATATATATATATACACACATATATATATGCATATATATATATATACACACATATATTATATGCATATATAATATATATATATATATACACACATATATATAGCATATATATTACACACATATATATATGCATCATCATCATCATCATCATCGGTTTAACGTCCGTTCTCCATGCTAGCATGGGTTGGACGGTTCGACCGGGTTCTGGGAAGCCAGAAGGCTGCACCAGGCTCCAGTCTAATTTGGCAATGTTTCTATATATATATATATATATATATATATATATATAACACACACATATATTATATGCATATATTCATATATACATATGCATATATGCATATATATATATAGACATATATATATATAATATTATATATATATATATATATATATATATACATATATATATGATACATATATATATATGCTAGCATGGAAAACGGACGCTAAACGATGATGATGATGATGATGATATATATATATATATATAAGCATACTACATACACATACTTTGATTCTATTATCCATGCACATACATGCATACACACACATGAACACATTTAGATGTATACACACTGCACACATATGTATACATATATGCATATATACATAAATGTATATATATATATATATTATATATACATACACATATATATATAAGTACATATATTTATATATGTATATATATATATAATATATATATATATTTATATATGTTTACACACACACACACGCACATATATATCAAAACACACATACATATATGTGTGTTTTTGCATGTATGTGTATATACATATATAAATGTGTTTATGTGTGTGTATGCATGTATGCATATGGATAGTAGAATGTATACGTGTATACATATATGTACCTTTATATATATACTGCTCACACACATACGCCCACTCACCCTAAACCACCACATTTATTTATCAAAAAAAAAAGTAAGTGTCTGTTCATGCAGACACCCATTCAACCATCAAGCATTACATTGTTTGGCCCCGAAACATTAAAGTATTCCTGTGTCCTGTAATAACTCAGTAAATGATTAAATTGTTATTCATCACAGCTAAAAGTCAACTCTTCTGGGGAAAAGAATAACCAATTTTTGTGATTAGTTGATGTTTTCCGATGACGCAATTCCCAGTCAGGACCGAGAGAAGGTTACATATTTTGGTTAGCTTGTTGCATTTAAAGCAATCTATATTTTATATTTGATAGGATTCGCATTCCTGCCAAATAACACAATACAAACCTTAAACTATCACGCATAATTTCAGGTGAACGTAACCTCACTTTTGGCAGTTTACCATAATGCACGGATTGATAATCAAATGCTATTTAATTTAATAATTTTGTCTCTACTATAGCAGTTGAGAAGTCAATATTTTTGGCAAACTTGTAAAGCTGATATACTGAATATTAGTAAAAAGTCCTGATTAAGAAACACAGGATGCAGTAATTACACAGTAATAAAAACAATAATCACCCGTTAAGAAATAATGTTTCACCACCCAGTATGTTGTAAAGGGTTACTAATTGGCTGATATGCTAAGTCTATAAAAGTAGGATTGATGTTGTGAATGAAATGACATCCAGCTGTAAACTACTCTATCAAAAAACTACAAGTTTATTTCTTACTACATCCTTAGTTTATTTTATTAGTCCCTTTTCCCAATAAGTCACACATATGCTAACAGTCAGCTTAAGATGTTTGACATGACTGCTTTGCCTTAGAGAAAAAAAAATACTGGAATGAGAATTAATGGTTTTGCAAAACAAAAAATGAGTTTTTATTCATTAGTTTATTTATTTATTTATTTATTTATTTATTTATTTATTTGACAGTTTTAATCTATATTCTGAACTTTAGATGTTTGACATGAACGTTTTTGCCTTAGAAAAATATAAGAAAAAAAAAAACAGAAACAAAAACAAATTAATGCTTTGCAAAATAAAAAAGTACACTATAAAAGTATTTATTTATTTTGGGGGAAGTTTTGATATATATTTGTAATTTGTCAGAACATGTCTGTATTTAAGGTAATTTTTTTCTTTAATTATGTTATTTTAAATACCAAATGGTTTGCATAAATGTCTTAGTTTTAATTCGTTTGTCATAGCCTAAATAAATTAGCATTCACATTCTGTGTTAAGGAGTAAATGTGATTTATTTTATCAGTTCTAGAAATATGGAAGTCTAAATCAAATTTGAAGGTGTAAAATGTCCAAGCATAGCAATTAGCCATTTGTCTGTAGATTATGGATTTTATTTTTTCCCCTAATTTCTCTCAGTAAGCTAACCATAATTTTCAATTTATATGAGTAATGAGCAGATTGTATGTGACTTGTGTTAGAACTACAATTCTGCATGGTAATAATACATGGATCATGAATGCAGGGGATTTCAGTAAACTGGAAAGAAATGAAGAAACATTGAAGGTTGCCTACCTCCCTTTCTCATTCTCCATCTCTCACTCTCTCTATACACCCTTGCACTCTCCTCCCACACACTCCTGATCCTTCTACTCATCTCATTTCTTATTTCTTTATTGCCCACAAGGGGCTAAACATAGAGGGGACAAACAAGGACAGACAAAAGGATTAAGTCGATTACATCGACCCTAGTGTTTGACTGGTACTTTATTTATCGACCCCAAAAGGATGTACGGCAAAGTCGACCTCGGTGGAATTTGAACTCAGAACGTAACAGCAGACGAAATACCGCTAAGCATTTTGCCCGGCGTGCTAACGTTTCTGCCAGTTTGCTGCCTTACTCATCTCATTTCTACCCACCTCATACCTCACAGGTCCATCCTGACACCACTATTTCTTATCATTTTTCAACACCACCCAATCACTCTCACCTTCTCTTCTAAAACATAAGTAGTCATGTTGCTCTTCTCCTGCAAGAAACCTTTTCTACTTTGGCCCCTTCTCTCATATTTTTACATCTCATCTCCTAGCATAAAGCTGCTTCCTTGGGATTCATAATCTTTCAAACTGCTTGGGGACCTCTCTAGTGATTGTGGCATGAAAACATACCCAATACTCCCTGTAAAGTTGTTAGCATTAGGAAGCGCATCCATCCATAGAAACCGTGATAAAGCAGGCAATGGAGCATGATGGAGTCATTGAGCTCATTGGATCCTGCCAAACTGTTCCTCCTATGCCAGCATGGAACATGGACATAAAACTGTCCTCAAACATCTTATGCCCCTGTATAATACACACACACACACACATATATATATACATATATATATATATATATATATATATATATTATATATATAATATATATATATATATATATATTCATCATCATCATTGTTTAACATCCGCCTTCTATGCTGGCATGGGTGGGATGGTTTTACAAGATCTGGCCAGGCAGAAGCCTGCACCAGACTTCTGTGACTGTTCTGGCAGAATTTTTACAGCTGGATGACCTTCTGAACACTAACCACTTTACACTGTGGAGTGCGTGCTTTTAAGTGGCACCTGCACTAACAGGGTCACCAAGTATTTGCAAGACAGAAAAAAATAAAATCTCGAGAGAGGAGGTGGAATTGGAGGAGGTAATCTTGTGTTGGATGATGAAAGGTTTTAGTGAGACAGAGAGACAGAAACAGGTGTCTTACTGTAGAAGAAGTACAAGGTTACCCAGCCAGAGAGAGAGAGAAAGATATTGGTTAGACTAGGTCTATAGCAGAAGACATTTGCCTAAGGTGCCACACAGTGGGATAGAACTTGAAACCACATAGTTGCAAAGTGATCCTCTTAACCACATAAACAAAAAAACAGAAGACAGAGACAGGTAAGGAAACACCTGTTGCCTGCACCTATAATCATGTCTTCAAAAGGATTAAAGCAAGAAATGTTTATAGTTTTGGTAAGTATTTTGAACATTAAAACAAAATGCTCCAACCAGTATGTGAATAAAGTTACAAGTTTCATCTATGGTCTACATTTAAAGTATTGCTAATTAAAATGCAATTTTACTTTTTAAATACTGTTAAATGTTATTCTACCTTCTTGACTTATGAACTTAAAATTCAATAACTTATCCATTAGGTATGGCTGTGTGGTTAAGAAGTTTGCTTCCCAACCAAATGGTTTTTGGGTTCGGTCTCACTATGTGACAGCTGGGGTGTCTTCTACTAAAGCCTCACACTAATCATAGCCTTAAGAGTGGATATGATAGATGACAACTGAAAGAAGCCAGTTCTGTATATTATATATATATATATATATATATATTATTATTATTATCATTATTATTATTATTATTATTATTATTATTGCAGCATGGAAGTTGTTTGTAAGCCATTTAAGAAACACACAAAAGACGTTCAATTCACTTTAACATTCAAGTTTAATTTGTCAAAATATTTTCGTTGCTTTAAGACCGCGACCTGTTCATGACAAAAATCCGTGCTGTATCAGATGCAGCACGGATTTTTGTCAGTTTTGTCAGTGAAAGGTCGCGGTCTTAAAGCGACGAAATATTTTGACAAATTAAACTTGAATGTTAAAGTGAATTGAACGTCTTTTGTGTGTTTCTTAAATGGCTTACA
Source organism: Octopus sinensis (assembly GCF_006345805.1). Lineage (NCBI taxonomy): Eukaryota > Metazoa > Mollusca > Cephalopoda > Octopoda > Octopodidae > Octopus > Octopus sinensis. Next base: position 8,120,517 of record NC_043000.1, read on the forward strand.
AACACCTTCCACGCTGCAATTGTTTTCGTTTCAGCACACGATCTCAGATCAAATCACTTGCTATGCAAGTACATCTCCATAATATTATTATTATTAGATAATAAAATGTATGGAATATTAGCCAAATATATGTGTGTGTGTATATATATATATTATATATATATATATATATTTATTATAATATATATATATATAGAGAGAGAGAGAGAGAGAGAAGCTGGTATGGCTATGTGGTAAGAAGCTTGCTATCCACCACATGGTTTCAGGTTCAGTCCTACTGTATGGCACCTTGAGCAAGTGTCTTCTACTATAGCCTCAGGCTGACAAAAGCTTGTGAGTAGATTTGGCTGATGGAAACTGCAAGAAGCCCATTGTATATATATCATCATCATCATTTAGCGTCTGCTTTCCATGCTAGCATGGGTTGGACGGGTCAACTGGGGTCTGTGAAGCTGGAAGGCTTTGTCAGACCCAGTCAGATCTGGCAGTGTTTCTACGGCTGGATGCCCTTCCTAACGCCAACCACTCCGCAAGTGTAGTGGGTGTTTTTATGTGCATATATATATATATGTATGTATATGTATATTATATATATGTGTTATGTATATATATATAGATATATATATGTAGTATGTATATATATATATATATACATATATATATATATATATATATACATATCATATATTATATATATATATATGTATGTATAATATATACATATATATAAATATATATGTATAGAAAATAAATATAAAATATAATTATAAAGTGGACCAGAACGCAATAACCACAAGAGACGACACAAAAAAACAGATGGTTCACTTGAAGCCTCTAATCTTCATTCGGGAACCGGATCATCTTAGTAATTTCGGCTGTTTAATCTCGATATATACATACACATACACACACACATACTCACATATATATATATATATTATATATCATACATATATATATATTATATATATATATATATATAATATATATATTATATATAGACGAAATTGATGTTTTAATAAACACATGGTTCTCTCTTTCCCAAACAGAAAATCTAAATGTCTTGTGTTTGAATGAGATTGCCGAAAAAACATCACAAGTGGTCAACACACATCCGTCAAACAGATTCGTAGCAAGTTGAAACATATCGAAGTATCTTTCAAACTGATAAGAGGCCATTATGAAAAGCTTCTACATATTTTCACAGTTCAAGAACAACAACAGCTAGAAAATCAGCAGCCACAACAACAACAACAACAGAATGAACCACTCCTGGTTCCCAGCACAATGGCTGACCCTGACATCGGTCAGGCACAACAACAACAACAACAGCCACAGCAACAAGAACAACAACAGCCACTCCTCAACTCTAGCTTACTAGACGATTCACTAAATGCCAGTATCTTTTCACCGCTCTCACAGCAACCACCACAATTATCATCATCATCATCACCACACGCTGCCACCATCGTCTTCTATCACACAAAAATACCAACAGAAAACCAAATAAGAAACCACTGCCCTCTTCCCCACATCACCACCTCAATACTACTGCAGTAACAAAAACTTAAAGAAACATAGGAAGCAGAATGCGCCCCCCACGGCACAAACAAGAAATCCCCAAATATGCCGCTATTCACTGCGCCAGAGACTCTGCACAAATAGTGACTGCATCTTCATCACGCATCTACCCGGCACTAGACGCACTACCGCCAAGGCCAAAGCACGCATCCCACAATAACATCAACACCACCAAATAGTAAATCGAAATTCAAAACACACACAACTCGGAGTCCCAAAATCTGCCGGTATTCCCAACGTGAGAGAACATGTCTACTGAGTGACTGTCCCTTCACTCATCTTCCAGGGACCCGACGCACAAACAGAAACAGGGCCTGAAGCCAACACACAAACCTGAATAAAATAAAAAATAGAACACACCATGCTGCAGTAATGCTGGTCCAGTCTTTTCAGGAAGACACAAAACAACAACAACAAAAGTGGAAACTACAACCCTATCCAACAGTGCAACCACACCTCCAGCCAAAAACTGCTCCCTAAGCAGGAAAATTCTTTTTTAGCCATGTTGAACATGGCAAAAGAGATACGCAAAAACATTCTAGCCATCACTCAACACCATCCTATGCTATTACCCCTGCACCCAATCCCCACATTGCTGCCACTAACACACACAAAAATCCAAGCCCCCTGCAACAGTCAAAACCAGCCACTACACTAACCTCCACATTCCTACTCAATGCACAAGGTGTCAGCCCTTCCATCAATGCACAAAAATGGAAGGTCCAATTCATTGAAGACTGGGTTGGTAACCATCCACACCACATCCCTTTCTTCATTCTCACTGAGACCCACCTTGACAACTCCCACTTGGAAGCCGAAGTGAGAGTGAAGAATTTCACAACCATCCGCGCGGATCGTATCGGCAGGAGGAAGGGTGGAACTGCCATTTTCCTGCATGATTCATTTACGGCAGATGGAAATAGTATATTCTCCAACGGCTACTGTGAATCAGTCACCGTGCACAACAAAGCCAATGACCTGACAGTAATTGGGCTCTATAGGCCGCCCCAAACACCCATACTGTGCTTTAAAGAATGCCTCAACAGCATTAAGTGCTTTATTCAACAGTGCCATTCTAGCAACATACTCATGATGGGAGACTTCAATCTACCCTGTGTTGACTGGACTACAAACTGTTTGAAACCAAGCACTCCCCCGCCTCAACCGCTGACAAAGAAGCAGCAGAGTCACTTTTCGACTTTACGAATGAGTTTTTCTTGTCCCAACTTGTCCTTGCACCAACAAGACATCAGAACATTTTGGACCTAGTGTTTAGTAACCACACTAACACTATACATAACGTTACAGTGGAAAAAACCCTTCTTTCAGACCATGACATGGTTCTCTGTAACATGAAATTCCACCAGCGGAAAGCTAATCCCAGTGACCTTCCTCCAGCCCACCCATTTGACAACATGGATCTCCATAAAGCCAACTGGGATGCAATCAGGAACGAGCTATCAAATGTTGACTGGTCCTTTACACATACACACATCTCCACCAACCATAAAACATCTTGGCAGATCTTTGTAGACACCGTCACAGACATATGTGCAAAACACTCCCCACCAAGACCTGTGAACAAAAAGTGCAGAATCCACCAAACCAGAAAAACCATTATCAGAAAAATAAAAAGAACAAACAAAAAATTAACAAACTAAAGTACTGCCAACAGCAATACACCATTCGACGGCTATCGCACTGCTTGAATCCAAAAAATATAACCTCCAACAATGCATGAAGACCCTCATCAATAACCAAAGATCAGCTGAGGAGAAGTGGGCCATTGAAAAAATCAAACTCAACCCCAAGTGTTCTTTTCATTTGCGAGGAAACGCAGGGTCACTGTCCTCCACTGTAGGCCCTCTAATTGACGAAACTGGCACTCTCCAGATAATGCCAAATCCATGGCCGAGATACTGCAGAAACAATACTGCTCTGTTTTCAGCAATCCTGATATGGCCGATCTGGGCTGTATCAGTGATGTCAACCCCCAACACACTATATCGGACATAACGTTTAGTGCCCCTGATGTCTTAGCGGCGATAAACGAAATAAAACACAATTCAGTAGGCCCCGATAGATTCCCTGCTTGTGTCCTGAAGGTGTGTCGACACCAACTTGCATCTCCCCTTGCTAATCTGTGGAGAAACTCACTGGATGCTGGCTATATTCCAAAAAACCTTCTGTCCCAGTCTGTTGTCCCAGTTTTCAAAAAGGGAAACAAGTCCCTTGCAGTGAATTACCGCCCGATCTCACTCACCTCTCATATCATCAAGGTATTTGAGAGGGTGGTGAGATCTCGAATAACCCAATTTCTGGAAAGCAACAGACGGCTGATCTCCAACCAACATGGGTTCCGTAATGGAAGGGACTGCCTAACGCAGCTCCTGCATCACTTTGAGGACATTTTGAGAGCTTTGGAGAGGGCTCCAACACTGATGTCATCTACCTTGATTTCAGTAAGCCTTCGACAGGGTCGATCACAAGATCCTATTGAAAAAACTATCCAACATTGGTGTCTCTGGAAAGTTACTGAAATGGATTAAGTGTTTCCTGACAGACATCATCAACATGTTGTAGTTGAAGGGGTAAAATCAAGCCCAGCCAAAGTCAGTAGTGGCGTTCCGCAAGGCACTGTGCTGGGCCCACTTCTTTTCATCATTTACATTAATGACATTAATGACATCATCAAGCACATAGCCAACATAAAAATCTTTGCAGATGACTCCAAGCTACAGAAGGTCATAAATGAGGCGAGTGACCGGACATGCCTTCAGTCAGATCTACTGGCTGTTATCCAATGGGCAGAAAAAAACAATATGCTGCTGAACGGGATAAATTTGAGCTAATCCACTTTGGAAAAGAGGATGCCCTGAAACTCCCATACTCCCTTCCTTCAGGTGAAACTCTCGTGCGTCCAACAACATCAGAGACTTGGGAGTAATTGTGGACAACAACGTAAGCTGGGCCACTCATAAAACACCAAAGTTGACATGGCTCGCAGAATGTGTTCCTGGATTCTCAGAACTTTCCAGTCGAGAGATATCCACACCATTATCCTTCTCTTCTCCACTTTTGCCCAACCCCACCTTGAATACTGTTGTCCACTGTGGTCTCCCCACAAATACAGGTATCATAAAAGTTGAAGCACCTCAAAGGGCAATCACAAAAAAGATAGATGGCATGACAGGCCTCGACTATTGGGGTCGGCTAGAAAAGCTAAAACTCTATTCTCTCCAACGTCGTCGTGAGTGCTACATCATCTGCATGATGTGGAAAATATTCCATCAGCATTGCCCAAATGATGTTGGCATCACCTTTAAGGTGCATCCAAGGCTTGGGCCCCGTGCCATCCGCCCAAAACAAAAATCGCACTCTCATCTCATAACAACAATACGGCACAATTATTTCACCTCAATTGGCCCCGCTCTCTTTAACATTACACCAAAAAACATTAAAACAGAAACTGACCCTATAGGGTTCAAGAAGTCTTTGGACAGATTCCTTCAAGAAATCCCGGATAAACCCCCTACACCTGGATATGTCTCTGTAAACAATAACTCTCTACTTGAGTGGGCCATAGTGCCCAAATTCTGACTTGAAAGACTTCACCAGGTGGTGCTATTAAGTTAGACATGGCCTGGGCCAATAATGGCCGAAACCTATCAAAGTATCAAAGTATATATATATATATATATATATTATATATATGTGTATATATATATGTATATATGTATGTATGTATGTAATATATAATATATATATATATATATATATATATGTATGTATGTATATATATATATATATACATATACATATATATATATGTTATATATATACATATATATATATATATACATACACACACCACATATATATATATATATACATTATACATATATCATATATATATATGTATATGCTTGTGTGTCTGTATTTCCCCACCCTCACCATTGCTTGACAACCAACACTGGTGTGTTTATTTCCCTGTAACCTAGCAGTTCAGCAAAAGAGAACAATAGAATAAGTACATGGCTTACGAAGAATAAGTCTTGGGTTGATTTCTTTGACCAAAACCCTTTAAGGCAGTGCTCCAGCATGGCCGCAGTCAAATGACGGAATCGGGTAAAAGAATAAAGAATATATACACGCATATGTGTGTGTGTGTGTGTGCATGTTTATTTGTGTTTCCTTGTTTTGACATAATGTGAAAGTTGTAAATGACCGTCATTCTCATAAATCCATGTTATTCATTTCCAGTATTCTGTGCAAAGTCATGTCTGGTCATGAGAAAATATTATCTTGTTCGGAATAGAAGCAAGTGAAGGTTGGTGACAGGGAGAACATCCAACTGTAGAAAATCTGCCACGCAAATCTCTGCCAGACTCATGCAAGCATAGAAGAAATGGATATAAAAATGATGATGACAAGGTCAATGATGATGATGATGATGACGATAATGATGATGATGTTGACGGTGATGATTATGATGATGATTTATTGGAGAAAATACTTTTCTAAGAAAATAGCAGTCAGCACTTGGTAAATGATTGAAAGAGTTGATTTATCAGGTAACCACAGATTGACATTTCAGCTATGTAGCTGAAAAAATATTTAACAGCGCATAAAACAGCTTCAGTATATTTACATGTGCAATGGAATAAAAATAAAATTAATTGATGATTAGTATTTGCTTTTCATTGATAAGTGCAAAAGACAACTGTAGACATGCCCCTCCCCCCCTTTGAAGGCTCTTTAGTGATGTATGAAGAAGCAAATCATTGAGGATGTACAATAAATCATACACATTTTTGGCATGAAGTAAGAGAAATACAGACAGATTACGTTTATCTTGGACACTATTAGCGCTATTAGTGTGTGTGTATTTGTCTTCCCCACTATTGAAGTAGACTTTATGACCATATATGTCCAAGCCTGTTAAAATCACATTTTTATCATTATCATTGTTGTCTCCACCCTCTTTTCTATGTTTGCATGGGTCAGATGGAAATCATTGTAGCAGATTTTTCTAAGGTCAGACGTCTTTTCCAACTGCCAACTTCATCTCATAATTTCTCCCATGGCCAGACATGTTTTCTCAGAACATTGGAAATGACCAGCATTGCTTGCTTGATGGTGATGCTCATTTACAACTATCACATGATTTCAAGACAAGGACACACACACACACACGATGAGCTTCTTTCAGTTTCTTATTTCTTTACTGCCCACAAGGGGCTAAACATAGAGGGGACAAATAAAGACAGACAAACGGATTAAGTCGATTACATCGACCCCAGTGCATGACTGCTACTTAATTTATTGACCCCGAAAGGATGAAAGGCAAAGTTGACCTCAGCGGAATTTGAACTCAGAACGTAATGGCAGACGAAATACAGCAAAGCATTTCCCCCAGCGTGCTAACGTTTCTACCGGCTCGCCGCCTTCTTTCAGTTTCTATCAACCAAATCCACTCATAAAGCTTTGGTTGGCCCAGGGTTATAGTAGAAGACATTTACCCAAAGTGCCACATTATAGGACTGAACCCAAAACCATGTGATTGGGAGTGAACTTCTCAACTACACAATCATGTTCGCACCCATAACCAAACATTAGTTATTTTGTATGTTTATTTTGTAAATACTTCGTTTCTGATCTCTATCAAAATATTTAATCACAAATCTACCCAGAGATAATTTCAAGAGCACTGTTGACAAATGCCTCATGTTGCTATAGCACTGCATAAAAGCAGGATTTAGTGGGTATTTTTATTGGCTTAGACATACATCCTGTTATAGCACTTGTCATTATTAAGCTAGTGCTAGAAACGTAAATTAACATGTATTTTGATGGAGGGTCCTTCTTTAGATAACCTTAGAATATGCAAGTTTGTATCATAGAACCAGGCGCAATCTCATGAAATCTAGAGAATATCAGAAAACTAGTTACTACACTCCTGCCAATTTTGCATTGCTTGTGCTGCTAGTTGTAGATCAGAGTAGACTCACTTGATTGCAGAGACTGTTTGATTTCAGCTAATTCCTATATGTATGTATGTATGTATGTATGTATGTATGTATGTATGTATTTATGTATGTATGTATGTACGTATGTATGTAAAGTTTATTTGCCAACATAATATGGCAGTCCTGAATAGGACTATTTTACTACATTTTAACCCCAGAAAAAACATCTTTTCCAGCTGGTTCATCAACACATGATCTGTGTCCAAGTAAGGAGGCTTACTACTCCCTTCTAGCCATTGGCAGTACCAGCAGACCAATGGTTTCTGGTTAATTTCTCTTCTTTGGTACTGGGCAACTGCCTGCCTAGAGACAGCCGACCTTACTCACAGTATATACTTATCTAAGTGACTGTCAGCCGCTGATCTCACAAGGAGAAAAACAACTAGTTTTAATCTCTAATTGACATCTACACTGGCGAAAATAAATTTAAGACTGATGATAAAAGTTCTATTTCTTACAAAATATTTTGTTATTAACACCATACAAATTATACAAATTATTATCTTTTACACCTAATGCAGAATTTATTTCTCTTTCGAATGATGCAGACAATAACTATTTTTATACAACTTGAAAAATTCTATTGCTAAATTAATATCTCTCTCTTTATCCGCTCAGTCGAAGTCGACTCTCGGTCACTCGTTGGATCAGTGTCCTCCAGTTAGTTCTATCCTGGGCCACTTCTTTCAGATTGGCTATGTCCATTCCAGTATCACTCTTGATGGTGTCAAGCCAGCGGGTTCTTGGTTGACCTCTTCCTCTCTTGCCACTGACCATTCCGAGCATGATGTCATTCTCCAGGGATTTTCTCTGCATAATATGACCGAAATATGCCAATCTATGCTCTGTGATCCTAGCTTCTAGCGGCATTTTCGGCCTTATCTGCTTAAGAACTTCTCCATTGGTGAGCCTCGCTGTCCATGGAATTCGTGAAAGTCTTCTCCAACACCAAAGCTCGAATGCACTAATATAAGCGTTTCAAATTTACCGCAAAATTAGTTTTACATTCTGAGTTCAAATGCTACCAAGGTTGACTTTACTTACATCCTTGTTGAGGTTTATAAATTAAGAGCTAAGGGAGCACTGGGGTTGATGTAATCAGCTAGCTCCTCCCCACCCAAATTTCAGTCTTTATGTTTATAGTAGAAAGGAATATATCTCATGGTTGGAATACTTAAAAAAAAAAATTGTTTTAGAATCAAATAAGAAGGAAAGGGATGTTGAGGTGATGAAAGGGAAAGAGAAGAGAGAAATAGAAGAAGCAGCTGAACTGGTGGTGGAGATGCGAAGGTGAAATATAAAGTGGAATACTTACAAAATTGGTGCTGATGTTTACTCATCTATATGTAATGCAATTATTGTTGCATGAAATACCAAATAAATTTGGTGGCTGACACTATTTCCTGCACTAATCATTCTAGAATAATTTAATTAGAATTTAAGAAATTTCTCAGATTATTGACTGCAGAGTCATGGGAGTAAGAGCCTAATTTCTTGGAAACGTAACTAATTTGATCTTAAATAAGATCAAGTAAGAGGAAATATTTTCTGACATCTGCTGTATAGATATATATCAAAAGAAATCATTATTACTTACATCAATATTATCATAATTATTATTGTTTTTTTTATATTTGCTATTTTTTCATTGATAGCAACTAGGATAAATTGTTGCATTTAATAACTAATTAATTTAGTCCTTGGTAAATTTTCACTTCATCCCTTCAAAAATGAATGAAAATAAAATGGAAATAATTATGACTGAATTGTGAAAACTTAAAACAGTAAAAGTGTCTAACTGTTTAAATGGTTGTCATATATTGCAGCATATTCTATCAGTCCGTATATATATATATTTAATTTTCTGGGAATATAGTAAGCAATGATTTGGTAGAATCATTAAAGCATCAGAAGAAATTACCTTGTGATATTGACACATAATATGCATGTGATATGGATCATACATTAATTCATTGAAGCATCGGTTTCACTTCAGAATATCAGACAGAATTCTATTTCCAAGAACTGGCTTGCTGTATTTTTGGCAATCACATTTCCTCATAGAACATCCTCTCAGGCATTTATTACCTGCATATATATTTATCAACTAAAATTTGTCATGTCTACTGCAGGCTTTGCAAATCTCATGCTGGTATTTTCAAACCATTTATATGTGCAAGACAAAATTGTTGATGGAGAAACAAAATATTTATGCAGCAAATATGAAACATTTATAAGCAATAATTTGAGATCAAAAAGAACATCTAATCCAGTGATGGGAATTTAATTACCAAATCTTTCCTACAGGGTTTTTCACTTTCATCAATATAACCAATAAATATATGTACCTGATTTGAGAGAGAAGGGAAAGCCATAAACTTATTACGGTGTACATGATTGTGCATTTGGCTGGTGGCTAAACGATATCTAATTTGGTTCCTTTCAGTGAGTTTCATGTTCTTTCATGAACTCAGAGTTGTTGTTTTACACACTATTAATGTCTAATATTGTTTATACTAAACTTACTTTATATGCAATTATATATATATATATATATATATATATATACACACAGGGTGTGAGGGGTATTTGAGGACAGTTTTACAATAAAACAACTATATTTACGCATAAATAAATATATATTTGAATAAACATTTGTATAATTAGTCTTGATAATGATTTTTAAAGCAAATTATTCAATTACTCTATGAAACTGCCTTCGACTTCGATGACTGCTTCAATGCGGGACTTAGACCACTGGCCCGCTGACACTATGTGGTCCTTATTCATTTCAGACATCACCTGGATAATGGTGGCCCTCTGTGAAGCTATGGTATTATGAGGATTATGATTAGTCTCCCTTTTAACAGTGCTCCACTCTCATAGTGGTTGGCATTAGGAAAGGCATCTAGCTGTAGACACTCTGCCAGATCAGATTGAAGCCTTGTGCAGCCATCTGGTTCGCCAGACCTCAGTCAAATTGTCCAACCCATGCTAGCTTGGAAAGCAGATGTTAAAAGAAAAAGTTTTATATATATATATATATATATATATATTAATAAATGAGGGTGCAAAATAGTACCTACAATTGCTAGAAATGAGAGCTAAAATTTAACTTGAACAGCCACACAAAAGCACTGACCTCATGAAAGCCACAACCTTTTCTCTTTGGTGAGATACACTCACAGAATGAAGTAGTTTGATAAAACATTTTCCCATGATTTCGAAATTTGATCAATAAGATCTTTTTACTCAGAGGATTCCACAATTATTCCAGATTAAAAGAGATAGTCTCCTATTTGTTCATGAGAAAAAAACTTTTGAAAAGCAAGTGCTAAAATTCAAATGTAAATGTGGTAAGTAGTATTGCTAGATAAGTATGAATGTGTGTGTGTGTGTGTGTGTGTGTGTGTGTGTGTGTGTGTGTGTGCCTGTGCAGAAGTGTGCACTGAGAGTTTAACTATTGATGAAATAGTTCTTATTTCCTCCTTCAAATTCATTTTAATTCTATTCAGTACTTTCTAGAACAAATCCAGTATCATTTTAGATTTTTCTATGAGAAATGGTTTCTCAACCCTTCTTTATTTCAAAAGAAAGGACCAGTGTGAGAAACCCCCTGTTATTCTTCAAACAGTTCTACACAGTTAGTTTGAAGAGATTTGAGAGAGAGAAAGTGAGGATAGAATCAACCCTAACAATTAACTGCTGTTTTATTTGGTAATGCTGGAAGGGTAAAGTGCAAAGTTAATCTTTAATGGATTTGAACTCAGAGCACATGGAGAGTTGGAATAAAGACTGCAAACCTTTCAACCCAACACTCTAATAACACTGCCAATTCGCCACCTATAGTTATTATATTGTATAAACAAAATAACTCCAACATCTGAGAGGAATCTTGTGATGGCCCATGTCAGCAAAAATCAATCTGTAAAGTTTGTAAATTAGGATAGAGGAGAAGAGTTCTACAGAAGTATGGAAACTTCATACGTGATAAGAACTTATCCTAATTCACAAACTTCTCTTGAATGGTATGGAAAAGTTCCAACATCCCAGCCTAATGCATCGGGAAAAGTTTGACATGATACAACTATCTGATGGGTTGTTGGGTGAATCCCAAAGACTTCATTTTCATATTATGACTTGAGGGCAAGTCAGCCTGGTAAAATGTCTACCTGTCTGTTGGTCTGTTGGTCTGTTAGTCTGTTTGTCTGTCTGTCTGTCTGTCTGTTTCTGGGTTGTTAATTATGGTTGGAAACAGCACATGGAAGAGATCAGCTGATGAAGTAAAACAATAGTTGGCAACTGCAGTATTTAAAACAGTGTTTATTTAATTTTATCGATTAGTGTCTTGTCAGATGGCTAAGTCTGTCTATTTTGGGTGTAACAGGGCATAATGAACAGATTTGTGCATTGATTTATATGTATATGTATGTATATATATATAATATATATATATATATATGTGTGTGTGTGTGTGTGTGTGCAGAAGTGTGCACTGAGAGTTTAACTATTGATGAAATAGTTCTTATTTCCTCCTTCAAATTCATTTTAATTCTATTCAGTACTTTCTAGAACAAATCCAGTATCATTTTAGATTTTTCTATGAGAAATGGTTTCTCAACCCTTCTTTATTTCAAAAGAAAGGACCAGTGTGAGAAACCCCCTGTTATTCTTCAAACAGTTCTACACAGTTAGTTTGAAGAGATTTGAGAGAGAGAAAGTGAGGATAGAATCAACCCTAACAATTAACTGCTGTTTTATTTGGTAATGCTGGAAGGGTAAAGTGCAAAGTTAATCTTTAATGGATTTGAACTCAGAGCATATAGAGAGTTGGAATAAAGACTGCAAACCTTTCAACCCAACACTCTAATAACACTGCCAATTCGCCACCTATAGTTATTATATTGTATAAACAAAATAACTCCAACATCTGAGAGGAATCTTGTGATGGCCCATGTCAGCAAAAATCAATCTGTAAAGTTTGTAAATTAGGGTAGAGGAGAAGAGTTCTACAGAAGTATGGAAACTTCATACGTGATAAGAACTTATCCTAATTCACAAACTTCTCTTGAATGGTATGGAAAAGTTCCAACATCCCAGCCTAATGCATCGGAAAAAGTTTGACATGATACAACTATCTGATGGGTTGTTGGGTGAATCCCAAAGACTTCATTTTCATATTATGACTTGAGGGCAAGTCAGCCTGGTAAAATGTCTACCTGTCTGTTGGTCTGTTGGTCTGTTAGTCTGTTTGTCTGTCTGTCTGTCTGTTTCTGGGTTGTTAATTATGGTTGGAAACAGCACATGGAAGAGATCAGCTGATGAAGTAAAACAATAGTTGGCAACTGCAGTATTTAAAACAGTGTTTATTTAATTTTATCGATTAGTGTCTTGTCAGATGGCTAAGTCTGTCTATTTTGGGTGTAACAGGGCATAATGAACAGATTTGTGCATTGATTTATATGTATATGTATGTATATATATATATATATATGTGTGTGTGTGTGTGTGTGTGTGTGTGTATATATATATATGTATGTTTGTATGTTTATATATACATATATATAGATAGATATACATATATATACATATGTATGCATATATATATACATATGTATATATATAAATATGTATATATATATATGTATATATATATATATATATATATATATATATAATTTGTTTTTGTTTTTTTTTAATCTGTGAAACTTGAAGCAAATAGAACTATAAATAACAGCATGTAAATATTGGGTTTAAAAACTCTTTGGACAAGAAAAAAACAAACAAAAGTAACCTTTGACTTTTTCTATCCAATAGATGTTTAATCCAATATTTACATGCTGTTATTTATAGCTTTGTTTGCTTCAAGTTTCATTGTTCCAAAAATGAATTATTTTACGATCTGTCTTGCAGTTTCTAAATTCTTATGACGTCAACAATATACATATCTAAACAAACACGCATGCACACAAACACTCACACACACACACAGACACACACACACACACACATTTGTGTGTATATATATATGTATATATATATATATATGTATAAGGAACAGCTTTTCTGTTAGATACATTTTATTGAATACAATATGTCTACAAATGGATTATTGATTAGTGGGAATCTCAAACACTTAATTTTCATATTGTGACTCGAGGGCTAGTCAACTTGATGAAGTGTCTGTCTGTTTGTTTATCGCTCTTTCTCCCTCCCCCAATCTCTCTCTCTCTCTTTCCTCCCCCTTTCTCTGGGAAAATACCAACCGATGAAGTAAAAGCATAGTCTGAAACTATAAAAAAAAAAGAGAAAATTATGTGAATTAAGTAGTGTAAAGTAGTTGGCAACAGAACTGAGACAATGTAGAACTGAGAGGATCTTTCAGGCTTGTGGAGGACATGACAATCACTCTAGTATTGTTGATATGATAAAATGTATCCTGGACAATTTGTAAAGTCACTGGTGTTAGGAAGAGTGTCTATCCATAGAAACTATGTCAAAAATGGAACATGAGAGCAAGAATTGGTTGTCTGGCAGGGAACCTCCAAATAAGAACTGAGACGATGAAAACCCATCTAATACATGCAGGCAAAGAAAGGGGATGTAAATAAAATAATGAAATAATGATGGATAAGTTGGAAGTACACTTGGAAATGTTAAGTAAAAGGCATATGCGAATTTCATAAGCAGACTGTTCCATTGATTAGATCAACTAGAACACAGGCCATAACTAATGAAATGCCAGTTAAATATACACACAATCATACATACATTCAGGCATGCATACATACATACGTACATACATACATACATACATGCATGCATACATACATACATACACACACACATACATACATACATACATACATACATATATACATACATACAAGCATATGTGCAATACATACATACATACATACACACACATACATACATACATACATACACACACACACACACACATACATATATACATACATACATACATACATACATACATACATACATACATACATACATACATACATATAAACAGACAGACAGTCAGACAGCCAGATAGATAGATGTATATATGTGTGTGTGATTGAGTGTGTTTGAGTACATCTTGGTGTTGTGTGTGTCACCCACCCCTGCTTGACAACAATAGTTGTTTTGCTTTCACCCTTCTAACTTAGCAGGTTGGCAAAAGACACTGACAGAATAAGAATCAGAGTTAACAAATAAGTACTGGGACTGATTTATTCGACTAAACCCTTTAAGGTGATGCCCAGCGTGACTGCCATCCAATGACTAAAAACAAGTGACAGGTAAAAATTTATGGTGCAGATAAGAAAAGAAAGAGCATCAACCATCACTTTTTCTCTTTTTTTTAAAGATTTGTGGGAGAAAGAGAGGAAGAAACTGGGTTTCAGGTTGGAATGGACTCTGCTTAAGACACTCAAAAACCAAGGTAGGGTTTTAAATTAAGCATTTAATGTACACTGTATTAAATTAAGAGCTATTTATAGTTTCTTGCTGTAAAGACATGTGGTTAGGCAGGTTTTACTAATGTGCCTTGTGGCTCTCATCAATTTTCAGGCACTCACTACATTCTGATAATCTTACCTTAATAGAACAGTAAACTCTCTCTCTCTCTCTCTTCTCTCTCTCTCTCTCTCTCCTCTCTCTCTCTCTCTCTACACACACACACACATTTAAATATGTATCTTTTATCAGCTATCTTTTATTTGTCTCAGTCATTGAACCGTGGCCATGTTGGAGCTACAAATAAGTATATTATTCCAGAACAGGTATTATCTGTCAGATAAGCTTGAGTAAAGTTTCCACCATCTACCCAATTTCACAGTGAAGGTTTTGATACACCTGACGTTATAGCAAGCAAAAAAAAAACTTAACCAGGGTGTTCTGCAATTGGTTCAAACCTAGTACCATGTGACTGAAAACTGAACTTTGTAACCACACATGATTCTGCTCCTTCTTTGTGGCATATTCACAGGCTCTTTGTACTTTAACTCTTTCATTACCAACCCGGCTGAAACCGGCTCTGGCTCTTTAGTAGAGATGTCTTGTTTTCATAAGTTTTGAATTAAAATCTTCCACCAAACCTTAGTCACAATTTATGTTCCTAACACTAGCTTAATGATAACTAAGTTATTTTACTAAATTCTTTGTTATATTTAAAATTAATTGAAAGAAACACAGAGCATCTCAACAGAAATATGGTAACAAAAGGGGTTAGCTGTTTCCAAATGTGGTTTCACTTTATCTTTTAGTACTTTATTACTTCACATAATATTTTTGGCAGTTGACAACTATAGTTTTTCATTGGTTTATCTCTTTACATACTCTTTGTACCTGTCATTTGTAACTGTAATTAATAACCCAGAGTCTGACAGATAGACACTTCACCAGGCTGATGTGCTCCCAAGCCACCACAAGGAAATAAAAACCTTTGGGATTCCCCCAACAACTCATCAAACTTTACAGAATGATGAAATCTATCATGCCTGGATTCATTACACTTCATACCTTATATATGAAAACCAGTCTTGGAATTTACACCAAAACTTTTGAAATCTTACATTTTAAATTCTTCAATGCAATAATAGGAATCTTTAAAGTCTGGTGACCTTTTATACCCAGGAAATCTTTTGAAATACGTTGCCACTTTTACTCTTTTACTTGTTTCAGTCATTTGATTGTGGCCATGCTGGAGCACCACCTTTAGTCGAGCAAATCGACCCCAGGACTTATTCTTTGGAAGCCTCGTACTTATTCTGTCAGTCTCTTTTGCTGAACCACTAAGTTACGGGGACATAAACACACCAGCATATATATACAATGGGCTTCTTTCAGTTTCCATCTACCAAATTCACTCACAAGGCTTTGGTCAGCCCAAGGCTATAGTAGAAGACACTTGTCCAAGGTGCCATGCAGTGGGACTGAACTTGGAACCATGTGTCTGGTAAGCAAGCTACTTACCACACAGCCACGACAAGCTTTAATATATTGTGGGTGTTTAGATGACATACCATAGGTTTTTGCTTTAGATGATACATCATGATCTTTGAAAATGTATCTCTCTACAATATAATTCTCTTTCATTTGTTCATTCATTTCATGCTTGTTATTCCCATGCTACCATTACCAGTATTCCATACAAGATTAAAGTGTCAGAATGCCAATGTTTGTTATCTTGGCAGCTGTGAGTCTGAGTCCCGTGGGCAGCCTTCGATTTCTCTATCCAAAAGGGTTTTTCAATGCAATGTCTGCATGCTCTACAGCAGTGAGTTGCAAGAATTGTTAAGCACACCAGACAAAATGCTTGGCAGTGTTTCATCTGCCTTTGCTTTCTGAGTTGAAATTCTGCTGAGATTGACTTTGCCTTTCTTCCTTTCGGGATTGATAAAAGTTGTACACCATGGGCACTTTTTTTTTTTTCACAAAAATTTTAACCATCTCATAATAATTCTGCTTGTTCCTTCGTTACTTAGCCCATCTGTAACGTGTCCACGTGATTAGTTGAAGGGGAAGGGGAGGGGGTGAAGAGGGGGGTAAGGAGGGGGAGGTGGTGAGTGAAATGTGTAATTTTTTAAAAGTAAGTTTTTTTTCTCTGTTACTTAGCCCGTCTATAATGTTTGCATGTGAATAGTTGAAGGGAAAGGTGAAGAGCAAAAGAAAAAAAGGAGAGAGGAAAAGAGGAGGGTAAGGCTGAGAGTGAGAGAGAAAGAGGGAGAGTGCTGTATATTAAGTCTACAAAGTTGTGCATAATGTATATAAAGTGTACATATAAAGTGCATTAAGTAATCATCGTATTCTAATTTCCTTCACTTTTCAACAGTTAGCAGATGAGTGGTTATCTTTTGATACAAACACAACATAGGCTACACTTTCTGGTTTTTTGGATAAAGCTTTCAGAAATAACCTAACAAGCTTACCATTAATTCTGTAAAATATTCTCAGGTCCTGCTAGTAATTAATATTATTTTCCTTTTTCAAGTTTCATTTTTCTATGCTGGCATGGGTTGGATGGTTTGACAGGAGCTGATGAGCCAGAAGACTGCTCCAAGCTCCAATGTGTTCCTTGTCACGGTTTTTACTGCCCATCCTAATATCAAATGCTTGTTTTGTAGCACCAGCTCTAATGAGTTCCCCAAGTACTCACAAGACAAGGCACCTCAACTGAGAGGGGTATGAGTATAAAATGCAGAAAATGTGACAGTGAAGGGGCGGGAGCTCTACACTCAAGTTACAAAGTCCTGGGGTCAATTTGTTCAACTAAAACCCTTCAAATGACTGTAACAAGTAAAAGAATAAAAGAATAAATGAATATATATAAAAGTGAATTTGGAGGGATATATTATCCAGGCGGATACCGTATTAGCTCTCAGTCGAGTTCCAGTGAAGTTGAGGTCAACAGCACATACCTATAAATAACAATAATCCTACCTCCCACAGAACACTAACAAAACTTTACTTCAATCATTTCACTTCAAGGATGACCAAATGGATGGACTCTGATGACGCTGCACTGACAATATTGCAAGGTTGCATTGACAACAGTGAGTTATCGCTGAAGTGGAATCATGTGTAGGTCATTACAATATGCAGTATGCAACTATAAAATAAATTTTGTGGGTGTACAAGTCTCCATACTCTTTATTATTGATAATATTTATATATGATATATATGTTCTTTTTAGTCTTTTATTCTTTTACTTGTTTCAGTCATTTGACTGTAGCCATGCTGGAGCACCACCTTTAGTCGAACAATTGACTCCAGGACTTATTCTTTGTAAACCTAGTACTTATTCTATTGATGTCTTTTGCTGAACCGCTAAGTGAACATTGGTTGTCAAGCAATGGTGGAGGAACAAACACAGACACAAATATCAAATACATGCATACATACATACATATATATATATATATATATATATATATATATATATATACACACACATGACGGGCTTCTTTCAGTTTCCGCCTACCAAATCCACTTACAAGGCTTTGGTTGGCCTGAGGCTATAGTAGAAGACACTTACCCAAGTTGCCACACAGTGGAACTGAACCCAGAACCATGTGGTTGGGAAGCAAGTTTCTTACCACACTGTCACTCCTGTGTATATGTATATGTACATATTCCTAGGTCTTATGTAGTTGTCTTTCTACATGTGTGTGTGTGCATGCGTGCGCACAGTTTTTGCGCAGTTTCTGCCAACCAAATTTCTCTCAAGCCAACAAGGGTTTCTCAGCTGGAGCATGGGACATGGGTAGGAGCACACTTTCTGTTGGGTGCAACAAAGCAGGAAGTATATACTCAATTAAAATCACTTTTCAGACTAGAATTATCAACTTACGCTTAAAAATAACTTGTGTTTCTATTAAGCACACCAAGAACTTTAATCCACAGTATTACTAATAGTTAGTTAGTTAGTTAGTTAATTTGGCTCAAAAGCAAATAGCAAGGCCATGTAGGGGGACATGGAGTTAAGTACAGGGTGGTGTTCATGTAAAGAGTTCAGGCCACTTGAGGTCCAGGGAGGCTTTGAACAAAGCGGTCGTCGGCATCTTCACCATCTCGTCTGGCAGCTTGTTCCACGGATCCGCAACCCGGACGGAGAAAGCTCCTCTCCTTCGATTGAGATGAAATCGTCGCAGGTAAAATTGATTTTTGTTTCTTTAAATATGGAATTAATTTTGTTTCTTTAAATGGGATATTAATTTTGTTGGTGGATTGGGGATGCAAAACTCAATCAAATGTTTTCTAAGAGCTGCAGGGTAGTCTATTAAAAGTTTGGGAATTACTACACAATGTCATTCCTACTGGAACTGCTAGAAACAGCACTCAAACTCCCTTATCATTTAAAAACTCTCTCATGCTTCTGCTATCTGAAAATAAGTGAAAGTATCCATCCATCCATCCATCCGTCCATCCGTCCGTCCGTCCGTCTATCTATCTATCTATCTATCTATCTAGGGCGTCCCTCAGGATGCCCCAAGACTGTTTCCACACATTTTCCCCATTCATCGCGATCTCCTATAATGGTCCTCAGCTTCTGTACCCCTTCCATGCCAAGTGAAAGTAGACATTGGCTGATATAGTTCTATTCATATACAAAGATTAGATGGTGATGGTCATGGTTGATCTTCATTTTATTATAGTCCTGCTATGTGTTCAAAACGGCCCTGGTGCTAAGCAACAACATCGTAATGCATGCATGGCCATGTTATAAGAATGATGCAGGAGTGACTGTGAGGTAAGAAAGATTGCTTCCCAGCCACATGGTTTCAGGTTCAGTCCCACAGCATGGCACCTTGGCCAAGTGCCTTCTACAATAGCCTTGGGTCAACCAAGGCCTTGTGAGCAGACTTGATAGATGGAAATTGAAAGAAGCCTTTGACTTTATGTGATTGCAATAAAAGAGGAATCCCCAACATGCAAGCAGTGTTCTTTGTTTACAATCTTCTGTGAAAACACATCTGGTCATGGGGAAATGGAATCTTACTTGGAAACAGATCAGGGTTGGCAACAAGAAGGGTCTCTGACTGTAGAAGATCTGCCTTAACAAATTCCATCTGACCCATGTGAACATGGAAAAGTGGATGTTAAAATGATGATGATGATGATGAAGGTGATGATGATGAGGATGAAGATGATGGTGATGAAGATGATTACCATCAACATGAGCAACAACAACAACAGTGGAGGTGCAATGGCCCAATGGTTAGGACAGTGGACTCACAGTCGGAGGATCGTGGTTTCATTTCCCAGACCGGGTGTTGTGTGTGTTTATTGAGTGAAAACACCTAAAGCTCCACGAGGCTCTGGCAGGGGGTGGTGGTGACCCCTATTGTACTCTTTCGCTCCAACTTTCTCTCACTCTTTCTTCCTGTTTCTTGTCCCCGACGTCCTACGCAACTGCTGAGCCTGGATGCACATTCATCCATCTGTCAATGCTCTCGGTGTCGAGGGTTGACCTGCTTTCGCTTCTGTGGGTCTTACGAATAGCAAAGGACCACGTTTTAGACTTCTCCTGAAGTCTTGCGAGCTCTAGGACGAAGACCGCTTTGCTCAACAAACAAACAAACAGCAACAACAATAGTAACAACAACAACAGCAGCAATAACATAAACAAAATTGATAACAATGGTAATAACAACAACAAACAGCAACAACAAAAATTTCATGTCAACAGGATTGGTCAACTAGAAGCAGAGTTGAAGACATTTACCTAATTGTGCTGTAGAGTGGGATTGAACCCGGAACCAGGTGACTGCGAATCGAACACTTTAATCACATTGTTACCAAGATTACTAGTAATTACATTGTTTTCTTTACCATGTGATTTATTTATTTATTTGCTTATTTGCTTGTTACTCTGTTGCCATGGTGATGTAGTCAAACATATTTGAACCATGTGTTCCTTGCTATTTGTTACATCCACTGGGAAAAAACATTTTTGTCAGCCATCACCAACACCACCAACACCACCACCACCACCACCTCCACTACCACCACCACCACCACCACCAATGCCACCACCAACACCAACACCGATACCAATTCCACTGCTATTACTACCACCGTCACTACCATCACTGCAATGTTCATAGCATAACTGCTTCAACTATGTCAAAACATCTTGATTACTTAATACAACTACACCAGTCATGAATAGTAGGTGGTGGTGGAGGGTGTGGTGGAGGTGGTGGTGGTGGTGGTGGTTTAGGTGGTGGAGGGTGTGGTTGTGGTCGAGTGGGGTTTGTGGAGAGTGCTGCTTGTGAATGAAAGATTTGTGGCAGATCACATTTACCTTACCTCTCCTTCATGTCTTACACACACACACACACACGTACACACACATACATATACATGCACGTACACACACATACAGCCGCATATACATGCACGTACACACACACATGCAAACTAATATATATATATAGACATATACATATGCATACACAAATGCATCCCTACAATTCTGCACACCTCCTCCCCTCCTTCTTCTTCTTCTTCTTCCCCTTCTTCTTCTTCCCCTTCTTCTTCTTCCTCTTCTTCTTCCTCTTCTTCTTCTTCTTCTTCTTCTCTTCTTCTTCTTCCTCTTCTTCCTCTTCTCCTTCTTCTTCTCCTCTTCCTCCCCTCCTATGCTTTCAACACCACTGCCACTACTTCCACCACCACTACCCACTACCAACATTGCCACTACCACCACCATTATCATCAACATCAGCAACATAATCCCCCACCCCAAATCATCATAATCGTTATCATCATCATCATCATCATCAACATCAACATCACTGCTGCTTTGCCACCACCGCCATCACCACCGCCATCACCACCGCCATCACCACCGCCACCACCACCGCCACCACCACCACCATCATCATCGTCGTCGTCCTCACCAAGCACTTTGTTCTTCTTATCAGGCATCATCCTTCTTCATCTTCTTCTCCCTCTCCAGTTCCCCCCAAAGAAGTTTCATTTTTTGTTTATTTTTTTTTATCCCCCCACCCCCACCCGACATATTAACATTAGTAATCATGATAATCTCTAACAAAATAACACAAAACAAAACAAAACAAGAAATTCCTATTGAAATAGGCAGCATATCGCCATGAATTACAACTGCTTCTCTGGGTACAGATTTCCAGGCACAAAAATGTGGGCACAGTTTGCATTTTTTTCTTTCTCCCACTCAACCCCTCTCAATTTATCCCGCTTTTTTTTCTTTTCCATTAAGGGCGTAGCTTTTTGAAAAACAGCCCTTAACCTTCAAATAGGTTGGTAAAGAAAATATTTTCTTTGCATTATGCAAGGTGAAGTATATGTTCATATATAATAAAAAATATATATTCACACACACACATACATTTACATATAAGGATATACATATATCCATATATACATACACATACATATACATATATATAAATAAATATATATATATATATGTATGTATGTATGTGTATATATATATATATACATACTTACATATATCATCATCATAATCATCATTTAACGTCACTCTTCCATGTTAGTATGGGTGTGTATATATATATATATATATGTATGTATGTATGTATGTATTCATGCATGCATGTATGTATGTATGTATATGTATGCGTGTGTGTATGTATATATATATATATGAACACACACACATACATATTTATATATGCATGTACGTAAATATACATTGGAGACTTTTGAGTAGAATTTGAACTGAGAGTGCAGAGATCTGGCATTCTCCCTAGCAATATAATGACTTTGCCATGGCAGGGATCTGGCAGAATTCTTAGCACACAGGGAAAAATGCTTAGCAGCATTTCATCCAACTTTACATTATGAGATCAAATTTTGCCAAGGTCGACTTTGCATTTCATCCATTCAAGATTGATAAAATAAATACCAGTTCAGCACCGGAGTTGATGTAATCGGCTTATTCACCCCTGCCCCCTGCTGAACTTGCTGGTCTAGTACCAAAATTTGAAAGCTATATAATGACTATGGGAGGTGCAATCGCCCAGTGGTTAGGGCAGTGGACTCGCAGTTGGAGGATCACGGTTTCGATTTCCAGATTGGGCGTTGTGTGTGTTTATTGAGTGAAAACACCTTAAAAAAAGCAGCAGGGGGTGGTGATGACCCCTGTTGTACTCTTTCACAACAACTTGCCCTCACTCTCTCTTCCTGTTTCTTGAGTAACGCTGCGATGGACTGGCATCCCGTCCAGCTGGGGGGAACACATACACCACAGAAACCGGGAAACCAGGCCCATGAGCCTGGCTAGGCTTGAAAAAGGTGACATTTATTGTTATATAATGACTATACTATGGGCAGAAAGCTGGCAGAATTGTTAATGTGCAGGGCAAAATGCTTAGTGGCATTTCATCTTTCTTTATGTTCTGAGTTCAAATTTTACTGAGGTCCACTTTTTTTTTTTTTATCTTTTTGGGTTCAATAAAATACGTAACAGTTGAACTCAGGGGTCGATGTAATTGGCTTAACCCTACCCTGAACTTGTGCTATAATTTGAAATCGATATAATAACTTTGCCAATTCATCGTCTTATATATATTTGGATGTAGGCATTGCTAGAAAGTAAAAAAGTTCAATTTAAAACCAGTATGCACCACAGTACTAGGTTTTATATATATATATCAAAATAAGCAACAAGGATATCCAGAGGTAATGCAGTACGATCGTTTCATGCAACACCATTTAATTGAACAATGCAATCATTTCATTACATCAATTTAAAATGTAAAATTTATGTAATGAAATGATTGCATTGTTCAATTAAATGAAGTTGCATGAAACGATCGTACTGCATTACCTCTGGATATCCTTGTTGCTTATTTTGATTTTAATCACCTTACTTTGAAATTGAATGGATAATACCATACTAAATTCTGGTGCCTCAACTTAAGTACCATATTCATCTGAATCTAAATGTTTTACTGTATATATATGTGTGTGTGTGTGTGGTGGTTGTCTACTCCTTATGCAGAGATTGACCACCTCCTGTACCGACACCTTAGAACCATCATGGCATCTGATGTGGGTTTTTTTAAACCAGACAATGTTTTGAAAAGACACCCATATAGATTGTATATCCCATTTGGACCACCAAGAGCTGCATTTATGTTCTGATCTTTGTGGATCTTAACATGTCTTTTGAAGCCTCTGTTAGATTTGCCGACCTTCAGGCATACATTGCATTGAAAGGTGTGCACAAACATATAGGCAGAATAGTTGGTGGGGGGGGGGGCGTTTTCCATGGGTTTGCAAATGAGATGTGTTTATCAGTGTGTGAGTGAAAGAGTGGTGATAAATAAGCACTGAAAGAATATAGGGAATGGTCAAAACAAGATTCTTGATTGGGGGTGGAGTTGGGAGGTAGTGGGGTGTTAAAGGAATGTTTTATGAAGCCATTTGAATAGTTGACCTTTGGTAAGAAATATTTGGAAAAACATCTCACCAAAGGTCAACTATTCAAATGGCTTCATAAAACATTCCTTTAACATTCAACCACCTCTCAACTTCACCCCCAATCAAGTATCTTGTTTTGACCATTCATTATTTTCTTTCAGCACTTATTCATTAACACTCTTTCATTCCCAAATTAATTAATAAACCCCAGTCCCAACCCAAACATACCCAAATCCCATATATAGAATCACAAAACCCCAAACCCTCAGATCTGTTTTTCTCCACAAAAGTTAACAATGAATGTTTTTGAAAAATCTCACCATCCAAGCTAATAAAGATCTAACTAGATCTACAAACTAAAGTGTAAAATTTATATTACTAAAAAATTAAAAAATAATAAATTAAACTGATCAGAACTACCAGTGAAGTCATTCTTTTTCTTTTTTAATATATATATATATATTAATAGTTATCACCAAGCTAACATGGCAGTCCAGGAAAATAGGACAAATGCTGCCATTGATTAGCTCCAAGAGGACATCGCCTCTAGCTAGCTATGTGACACATAACCTGTGTCCATTATAACCTTCAAACAGGGGAGGTCAGCATCTTCCCCTTGCTGGTTTGACATCCACAGACTAGTTTCGGGGTAGTTGCCCCTTATCAATGTGGAGTAGCCAAACCCAGCAGGCATTACTGCAGACCATCTGTCCGAAGGTTTATTTACCTAAATTCAGTGGAATACATCCACTGGTTTTCAAAAGTAGAAATATTAATATTTCTAAATCTCTTTAAAAGAGACCACAGCAGCGGTACTGGCTATCAATAGTTATCGCCAAGCTAACATGGCAGTCCAGGAAAATAAGACAAATGCTATATTATATATATAGCTATATTAAATCTCTGAGTAAGAGGTAAACAGTAACAGCACAGAATCGTAAAATATATTTGCCAACTATATGTGGTGATCCGATAGAGGACAATGTTATCGTTGCTTTTAGCCTCAGGAAGACATCTTCTCCAGCTGGCTAACGATACACTGTCTGTGTCCGATTAGTATTTGCAAGGGGAGTTCATTGCTCTGATCTCTAGCCTTACATCATACACACAGACCCGGATGTTTGGGTAGTTACCCATCTTCAGCATGTGATAATAACCAGCTAGTAATGAAAACTCATTCCACTTGCAAAATACTATATGCTTTTTCCAGCAACAAGCTGTTGCTGATCTCGAAAAGGGAGAAACTAGCTATATTAAATCTCTGAGCAAGAGATAAATAGTAACCTGGGTCTGTGTGTATCATGTAAGGTTGGAGAGGGGAGTGATGACCTCCTCTTGAAAATACAAATCAGATACAGACAGAGTGTCATTTGCCACTTGGAGGAGATTCTTCCTGGGGCTGAAAACAACAGCAACATCGTCCTCTATGGGACTTCCACATTTAGTTGGCAAACATATTTTACGATATATATATATATATATATATAAAACATCAAAACAAACAATGGAACAAGAACATAACAGGCGACAACAAAACATTCGGACAGTTAGATGATACAAAAAAGGACAGGAAAAAACAAGGACAGGTCATACATACATACATACATACATACATACATTTATACATACATACATACATACATACATACATACATTATACATACATACATACATACATACATACATACATACATACATACATACATACATACATTATACATACATACATACATACATACATACATACATACATACATACATACATACATACATTTATACATACATACATACATACATACATTTATACATACATACATACATACATTTATACATACATACATACATACATACATACATACATACATACATACATACATACATACATACATATGTACATACATATAATATATATATATATTATTTTGGCTGCGTCAACTCCATGAGTTGTAAAGATAATAAAAAGAGCTTTTCTTTTAACTTCAATGAGTTGGCTGTCTGTTTTGCATTGAGGCCAATAACACAAATAATAATATTATAAAAATATGAAAACTAAAAAAATCAAGATAGAAGCATCTTAACATAGACATAGGACACTGAGTTGAACTAAAAACAAGTTTAAATGTGGACATAGAATGCAATGTGGAACTAAAAACAATATTCTCTGGAACAAGGTTTGTATGGATGGAGTATGTTTTCTAAAGAATCCATCCACAATAGACAGGTATGCTCTGTGATGCTTTGGATAGTAACTATTAGTTTATTAGTAGGTCTTCATTCCAAATTTAGCTTGTTTACAATTTTTGAATAGAACTCTAAACTTCTGTGTAGCTCTGTTATCTGAAGGGAGATATGTTTTGCACATACTATCTTGTTATCTGTTAAAGAAATATCGTTCTAGTGTCAAAGCATAGCTTTTCATAACAATTCAAAATGTCCTCTTTGCTGAAGCTTTTCAATATTCTACAGACAATTGTAGATGGGTTTTCAATCAATATAATAAAACGAATAGAATTTATGGAGCCTGGTTTGATGATTTGAATTCTTTACTTTAAATTCTAGCAACACTGACCTTTTTAATGCAAACATGCCTGAGTCTGTCTCTGGCTTTATGATACGAGTTTCTGGTTCTAAAGTGGGCTAAATTAAAACCTTCCATCGAAATTTCGAATCAATTTACATTTCAAATTGCAGGTTAATTACGAGAAAGTTTATTTTATTAAATTCTTCTTTATTTTCAAAATTATTTAAAACAAAGCCAGTGTGTATTTCAACTGAAATATGGTAACAAAAGGGTTCAATCCTCCTCCTCCTCCTCATCATCATCATTTAAACGTTCTTGTTTTATGCTAGCATGGATTAGACAGTTAGACTCTGATGGGTCCAAGGACTGCGTTGTGCTTTAGTGCCTGCTTTGGCATGGTCTCTAGGGCTGCCTGACCTTTTTAAAACCAATAACTGGGGTAGAAATTGGGTGATGGGCCTAGCTGTGCATAGTTGTGGCCAGTGCCAACAACACATAAAAGGCACATGTGCTGGTGACACATAAGAGACATCTGTGCCAGTGATACATTAAAGGCACCTGTGTCGGTGATACATTAAAGACACCTGGTACTCTCTGTGGAGTGGCTGATGTAAGCAAGGGCATCCAGCCATAGAAACCATGCCAAATCAGACTGGAATGTGGTGCAGCACTCCAGCCTACCAGTTCCAGTCAAACCATCTAACCCATGTCAGCATGGAAAGTGGATGTTAAATGATGATGATGATAATGATGATGACGGTGATGATGATGATATATATATATATATAAAACATACACACACAGTGCTTCCAGAACTCACTTTCACTAAGGAGGGTGGGTGTTCGCCAGAATAATTTATTTCCATTTCCTGGTCCTTTGCCATCTCCCTGAAATTACACATTTGAGTTTAGTATTATATTGGTGTTAAGAAAATCTTCGCCTCTTATAAAAAAAGGCAAAAAACCACATTAACCTAAAAAAGAAAGAATTATTTCATTAGCAATATGACATGAGTGGAGGCACGTGGCTTAGTGGTTAGGGTGTCAGGATCTTGATCGTAAGATTGTGATTTCGATTCCTGGACTGGGTGACATGTTGTGTTCTTGAGCAAAACACTTCCTTTCACATTGCTCCAGTCCACTCAGCTGGCAAAAATGAGTAACGCTGTGATGGACTGGCGTCCTGTCCAGCTGGGGAACACATACGCCATTGAAGCCAGGAAACCGGCCCCATAAGCCTCGCTAGGCTTTAAAAGGGTGATTTAACTATTTTAATATGACATGAAGTTGCTGAACGAACTTTAACCTAGAATCCAAAGTAGTTGGTGTTAAGGATGAATTGTATTTGGATTTCATTTTACTACTTAATTGATTGTGAAATTATAATTTCGTTTATTGATTGTGTAATATAGAATGGTGAGTGAGAAGCATTGGAAAAAAATTATCTTTTTTTAGTAAGAAATGATAAGGCACAGCTGTTATTAGTGCAGAGCTAAGGCATAACAGAATTTGTTCTGAAGACAAAAGTCCTTTTTTTGCCTTCCTTTTTCTTGTTTCAGTTATAAGACTGCAGCCATGCCTTGGAGAATTTTTAGTTAAATGAACCAACCCCAATCCATTTTTTTTCTTTTAGCCTGGTACTTATTCTGTCAGTTTTTTTTTTGCCAAACCACTAAGTTATGCGCATCTAAACACATCAACACTGGTTATCAAGTGGTGATGGGGACAACCATACAAACATAGACATGAGGACACACATAAATATACATATAGAAACATACATATATATGTATGTGTGTGTGTGTGTGGTGTGTGTGTGATGGGCTTCTTTCACTTTTCATCAACCAAATCCACTTACAAGGTTTTGTCAGCCCAGGGCTATAGTAGAAGACACTGGCCCAAAGTGTCATACAGTGGTACTGAACCAAGAACCATGTGTTTGGGAAGCAAGCTTCTTACCACACAGCCACGCCTGCACCTACATGGAAATTTTTCTGATTTTCTTCTGGATGAGATACATTTGCAGAAAAATAGCTTTCAGGTGGTGAGATTAATAAATGTTTACCATATCTTAGAAACCATTTAGAGACATTGTTATGCTTTATTGATTTACTATATTTACTCATGTATTAGATGTAGATTGTTTTCCATATTGGTTTGATAATAAAAGTTGGTTAGGGGCAAGTACATTTGCTGCTATACGTAGAATTTGATAAAGAACTAAGAAATTAACCAAGTCATATCCCAGTACATTCTGTAAAGTGGCTGGCTTTAGGAAGGGCGTCTAACTGTAAAAACAAAGCAGGCATAGTCTTCTGGATTGTCAGTTCCTGTCAAACCATTTAACCTATGGCAACATGGAAAATGGATGTTAAATGATGATGATGTTATGACCAAAAGTCAGACGAGATAATAACTGCTGCCTGGCAGGTTGATGTATAGGGGGAAACCTGTGCAAAATTTGGGTTTAGGGTTAAGAATGAAAAAACAAAATGCAGCCCAACAAATGAATGGGTTTTAGGTTTTACTTGTGTAACTTTCAAAGAAATGTGAAGAAGACATTAATTAATAAATTGTCATGTAATCATTGAACAGAAAGTTCTTTTTCAAACAAATGTGTGTTCATAACACAATTGATTTATGCTCGTGGAATTGATAATCAAGAGCCAAAAACTTGTGTTGAATTCATTAGTTTGAAGTAACTTTGACTGAGGAGACACAAAAAGGACGAAACATTGGGTGTTCCAAAGCCCCCTAGTACTAACGAATTGAGTGTTATGAATACACATTTGTTTGAAAAAGAACTTGTTCTCCAATGACGAAATACAACAATAACTAGTATATTCTTGCCTTGTGGGATGTATTAAATATAATTATACATATTATCAACATGAAGAAATATCAACCGTCTCAACCAAAGAGAAAGGTATAAAGAGGGTAACTTAAGAGAAATGGTTCATCTGGGAATCAAACCTGAAATGGTTCATCTGGGAATCAAACCTGCAAGCTCAACTACAGCTTTCTGGTAGCACACAACATTAAAAAAATCTTTGAAACTGAAATGTTTAGGCAGTAAAAATGCCAATATTGGTGAAATGAAAATTCTTGGAGGAATTATAAAAATGGAAATAGTAAAAAAATAATAAATCCCATGACCCAAAAATTGAAGTGAATATTCTAAAGAACATCTGCTGATGATTTACATATATTTGTGGAATAGTAGAATTAATAGATGCTCTTAGAGAAATTAGGAAGGGACATTATAAGACAGAAAACTAGAATACTTTGTTGTTGATGTCAAACTCAGAATTATGAGAAGTGTGGAAAGCAGAATGTACTTACCTTCCTTTAGTATTTTAAAATTTTTTTATAGATTTTTTTTAGTTTAAAAAAAAAATTTTTTTTCTGTTGTTGGACATTAGCACTAGTCCTCATTTTACTTTTTAAGCCTAGAACTTACTTATTCTACCAGTCTCTATAACCAAACTGCTAACTTATTGGGGTGTAGAAAAACCAACACTAATTATCAAGTAGTGGTGGTTATCAAGTAGGCATATGAATATATACATTGAGCTTCCACACAGTTTCCACCTACCACATTCACTCATAAAACATTGGTTGGCCCAGGGCTATTGAAGAAGACACTTGCTCAATATGCCATGCAGTGGGACTGAACCTGAAACCAAATGGTTGTGAAGCAAATTCTTACACTCAGACACACCTTCACCTATTATTCACACCTTTGAATAGTTGCAGCACAGTAGTAAAGATATAAATGAACATAAGAAAAAAAAAACATTGAAATTATTTTCATAATTATCATTAATTCTATTTCTCATGCTGGAGTGCAATTTTAAAGGATTTGTGTTTTGGGAAAAATTTAAAGAGTAAATCAAATATCATGGATTGTCATAGACTGCTAGACCAAACCTCAAGAGTAATTACCCATCACCCACAAGTTGGTCCTTTCCTATCCAATCTTCACCAAGAATAGAGCCTAATCACAAAGTGAAGGAAATGAAAATCATCATCATCATCAACATAATTTAACATCTGTTTTCCATGCTAGCATGAGTTGGTCAGCTTGACAGGAATTGGCAAGGCCAGGGGCTACTCCAGGTTCCATAGTCAGTTTTGATCTGGTTTCCTTCCTAATGCCAGCCACTTGAGTGGTTTTCATGTTGCACCATCACCAGTGCTTTTCATGTGGTATCAGTACCAGCATGTTTTATGTGGCACCAGCACCCACACCAATGCTTTTCTTTGGCACCTTGGTTTTAAGATCCCAATTCTGTTGTGGTGGGTGGTTCTTCTCGGTGTCCCAGTTTATAGGCCATAGATTTGGACTACTAACAACTAAGATGCAAGCCTACCTAAAAAACTTCTTCTACAGACTTCTATAGGTGCAGGAGTGGCTGTGTGGTAATTAGCTTGCTTACGAACCACATGGTTCTGGGTTCAGTCCCACTGTGTGGCAACTTGGACAAGTGTCTCCAACTATAGACTCAGGCCAACCAAAGCCTTGTGAGTTGATTTGGTTGAGGGAAACTGAAAGAAGCCCATCGTATATATATGTATATGTATATATATTTATGTGTGTGTGTTTGTGCTCCCAACATCGCTTGACAACCAATACTGGTGTGTTTACGTCCCCGTAACTTAGCAGTTCAGCAAAAGAGACCGATAGAATAAGTACTAGGCTTACAAAAGAATAAGTTCTGGGATCGATTTGCTCAACTAAAGGCAGTGATCCAGCATGGCCGCAGTCAAATGACTGAAACAAATAAAAGAGTAAATGAGACTCTGTCTATTAAAGATATTGTTATGGGTTTGAGACTGTTAGAAAACAGTACATTGAGATATTATAGCCCCGGACTTAGAGTACAGCATTGTGAAAGGATTTGGTAGATAGAAACTGAAAGAAGCGCATCATATGTGTATAGATGTGTATGTATATGTGTGTGTGTATGTGTGTCTGCTTGGGTTTGTGAGTGTGTGTTTGTGACTATTTGTCTTGACATCATGTGATAATTGTAAACTAAGGATCTCCATCAGACAAGAATGGCTTTCATTTTCAGTCTTGCATGGAAACAGATGTGGATCAATAACAGGAAGGGCATCTGGCCAGAAAAAAAATATACCTCAATGAATTCAACACCAGAGCCATGCCAACATGGGAAAGTGGATGTTAAAATGGTGATGAAGATGGTGGTGATGGCGGTGGTGGTGGTGATGATGAGGATTCTTACTTAACAAAAAAAATCTTTTTGAACTGAACGAAATCAATGAACGATATTGCTGCCATCATATTTGTTTCACAGTTGTGAAATTGTTCTGCTCTACTTCAGAGTTTCCAAGTAAATATTCATAGAAGAAGGAGATGAAGAATCTAGTGAGAATATCTTATCTTAAGTGGGGAGAAATGGTTAGCAACAGCAAAACAGATAATGAGTGGTAATTCTACTTTAAGCTGTTCTAGTCTTGAAATGAAAGCTGCAACGGCAACATATCACAGCAGAGAACTTGGAAATTAGAGACCGACCAATATAAGAGAAATCAATGAAGTTGCCAATGCATTAGATTGATGTGGGATCAGATTTAAAGTAGTTCTATTGTGTATAGCTCTGAGCCATTGCATTATCAGTGTTGGAATAATCCTGACTTTTTACAGAACAGTTTTCTATAGACACAGGCATGCGGATGCTTAGGAACACACACAGGTACGCAAATATAAAATATGCATATACATGCACATGATCTTGCACTGTTTGTAGCTTTGTGCCTATATACAATATTATAGACGTGTGTGTCTGTGTGTGTGTGTGCGTGTGTGTTTGTGCTGTAAGGCAAGGAAAATGAGTTTAGCCAAAATTGTTAGCTTCCAAGGGTGAAGAAAATTGTTATTAAAGAAATTTTCAAAACGAGATCTCTTTAATCTATATCTTTCACCTTTCATATAAATTCATAATAATAATAATACTAATAATACTACTAATAATAATAAATTCATAATAATAATAATACTAATAATAATGATAATAATAATGATGATAATAATAATAATAATGATAATAAATGTCCTGATGCAGTACCAGACAGTAGCTCTCATGTCTTCTGATCTAAACTGATTGGAAGTGTTATCATGTACATTGTTTTGTCTTGGTATAAAAGATGGGCTACAGCAAATATTCTGCTCAATACCACAAATTTGGTTGTCAGTTGTTTGACCTTAACCAGTTGAGCATGTCCCTTAGTGGCTGACGATATGTGCATCTCTGATCACAAGCAGAACTAGTGGGGGAGCATCATAGCTGTGTTTTGCTGAGAGGGATTCTTTGGGGTTTGAATAATTCACCTCTGGAAACATGGGTGTTTCGTTCAACATCCTTAAACAACCCTTATTCCGGGACTTTTTGAGCGGGATGGGTTACTCGACCAGAAGAAAATTCTAACTGGGTCTTACCTGCAAGGTCATGTGCTGTTTGTCTTGATATGAGATCACCATGTCGCACACATATGGTTGTGATGCATGTGCTTGGTGTGCCCATATCAGACAGGTAGTCATGATAGGTATACTGGGCTTCATATATTTTACCCCAGTGTCACTTTGAAGGCATGCACTGCTCTCTCAGTCAATAATGATAATAATAATAATAATAATAATAATAATAATAATAATAATAATAATAATAATAACAGTAACAATAACAATAATGATATAAAAAAATAATGATAATAATAAAGTGTCACCTTAGTCTGCTTGTTGTGAACAACTGACACTTTCCATTATACCCAGCAAAATAATGCTGAGATTTTTGAAGAAATAATAATAGTAATGATGATGATGATGATGATGATAATAATAATAATAATAATGATAATGATAATGATAATGATAATAATAATAATAATAATAATAATAATAAGAAGAAGAAGAAGAAGAAGAAGAGAAGAAGAAGAAGAAGAAGAAGAAGAAGAAGAAGAATGTGAAGAAGCCATTAAAGAGGGTGCCAAATTGGAAGTGGCTTCTGCGTGATAGAATCTCAGATCAGCTAAACACAATATCAGAACAGGAAATTGTACTACTTTTGATGAGTATTGGAAGAATTGTGCTGTGTGTTGAGGGTATTGATAAGGGAAATAGTTACTGATTTTAGGCCAATAACTTGCCTCTCTTTAATGTGGAAGCTTCTCGTGAGTATATTAGCAGAAGAGCTGTATGGGTATCTTGAGGATGAAAGTAAAATGGATACAGGAAGGGAAGCCAGGACCTCCAAAAAATAACCGTTGATTAATAAAATGGTAATAAACAACTGTTAGCAAAGACTGACAAATTTGGAAATGGCACGACAGATAACAAACTGGCTTATGATATGTTACCACATTTAGAGCAGAAAATCTGTAGATAGCAGGTAGCATCAAGTCATTAATCTGTGGCAGCATGAGACGATGGAACATCGAACTAGTAGCTGGGACACTATTATTGGGAAATGTTAACATAAAATGAGGAATACTCTTTTACTCTTTTATTCTGTTTCAGTCATTTGACTGTGGCCATGCTGGAGCACCACCTTTAGTCGAGCAAATCAACCCCAGGACTTATTCTTTGTAAGCCTAGTACTTATTCTATTGGTCTCTTTTGCCAAACCGCTAAGTTACAGGGACGTAAACGTACCAGCATCGGTTGTCAAGCGATGTTGGGGGGACAGACACAGACACACAAACACAGGCCCACACACATACACACACACACACACACACATATATATATATATATATAATATATATATATATATATACACGATGGGCTTCTTTCAGTTTCCATCTACCAATCCACTCACAAAGCTTTGGTCAGCCCGAGGCTATAGTAGAAGACACTTACCCAAGGTGCCACGCAGTGGGACTGAACCCAGAACCATGTGGTTGGTAAGCAAGCTACTTACTGCACAGCCACTCCTATACTACATTAATACTTCAAACAGTTTGCTACATTAATACTTCTAATATTGGTTTCAAACTTTGGTACAAGGCCAGCAATTTTGATGGAGGAATTAAGTAGATTACATTGACCCCAGTACTTTATGGTACTTGTTTTATTGACCCTGAAAAGAGGAAAGGCAAAGTCAACCTCAGTAGCATTTGAACTCAGGACATAAAAATGGATGAAATGCTTCAAAGCATTTTACCTAGCATGGTAACCATTCTGCCAGCTTGCTCCTTTCTATTTTCTAATATTGATAACTAAGCAGTTTATCCCAACAGCAGCACTGCTCTTGAGGCTCAATCAAGATGATCTTGAGGCTCAATCCATTGTCTAGTTTAAACCTTCCACCTGGTCCTTGGGTATTAGGAACCTTTAGTAGAGTTCAATCTGTTGCAAACATTTAGACCAGAGACTGGTTTTAGTGGAAGATAATTTCTTTCCTTCTTCCCACCAGTTTCAGAGGCCCAAAATTAAAAACAAAATACTCATGTGCCCTCCTCTCCCTAAGTAAACAGTGAAAAAATTTTGCTTCACAATTATGAGGTTAAGAGTTTGATCTTTGGTGTAACTAAATTGTATAATGACTGGAGCAGCCCTTGAGTTTGTTATTTCCCGACCCCAAGCCTATATAGACTTATACAACAGACCTACAGTGCTGCCCTCAAAAAAGCATTGCCAAGGACAGACAATTGCTTCGCTCCCCCTGACTCCATCCTTCTCCAGCCAAGCTACTAGGTTTGATCTTGTTAAACAGAAAAACAGAAATGTTTTCTATCAGAGCCTTGCAAGGGAAATTGCTTGATTGCTTGAATGAATTGCTACAGAAGGATTTCGTGGTAAAAAAAAAAAGAGTAAGTTCTTGTAAGTCTTTTCTACTGAAGTCTTGCAAGAGAACCTGGTGAACCAAAACTATGTGGAAGCACTTTGGGTGGTCTTTAACAGAAATTCAAAGAACCAATCTTATCAAAAGGTGTGACATTGACTCTATCTGAGATTATGTTGAGGGTAGAAATATATATGGAATACTCATTTACTTACACTATAATAGTTTGTATTATAGGGACAGGGCCTGAAATGTGGGGAGAGGGCTTAACAATGCTATCAACCCTCAGTACTTGGCTGGTATTTCATTTTATTAATTCCAGAGGACTGATTTGATGGAAGACATAGTTAACCCCTGCAGGATTTGAACTCAGAAGCTAAAGAGTTTGGAAGCAATATCATGAAGTATTTCTTGCTATGTTTTATTAATTCACCATTCTTCTATATGGTGGTGTAATGTTGAATGTACCACACTTACACAATAACACAATAGGAACTCAGAAATTACA
The DNA here is from genome assembly GCF_006345805.1 of Octopus sinensis. Taxonomy (NCBI): domain Eukaryota; kingdom Metazoa; phylum Mollusca; class Cephalopoda; order Octopoda; family Octopodidae; genus Octopus; species Octopus sinensis. Next base: position 8,156,901 of record NC_043000.1, read on the forward strand.
GAGTTTGAAAGAAATACCACAAGATATTTTTTTCTATGAGATGATCTCAAAAAGTTCCTGGACTAGTTGTGTAGCACACCAACAGATGGCAGCACATGATTTTATGTGCAATGAGAGCTAGCAGTGATCTTCATGCAACAGTGTACCAAGTGACATCATTGTGTTTACTTTGCAAGTTGTGAAATTTGTGTTTTTGTGAGTCAGGTAGAGCAAGGCAATTGTCTGTCCTTGGCAATGCTTTTTTGAGGGCAGCACTGTTGGTCTGTATAGGCTTGGGGTCAGGGAAATAACAACCTCAAAGGCTGCCCCAGTCATTATACACTTTAGTTACACCATAGATCACATGAATTCCTCACTCATGAATTCCCCACCAAAAACAACATGGTATCAGTTCTGCACCTGTCCGATTTGCCAGATTTTGTGTACGCTGTAGTCTGCAACAAAGACATTGAATATGCTTCAGCAAGCTTACAGTGATGAAGCAATGGGTTGCATGCAATGTTTTGACTGGCACAAGTGCTTCAAAAGGTATGACAGAGCTGCAGTTCAATCTAAAGCATGGTCATTTAGCTCCTGCAGACTTTCATCTCTTCCTCAAGGTGAAAATGCAGCTCAAAGGTTGCTGTTTTAATACCGTTGTTGAGATCCAGAGCAAATCACAAAAGGTTCTTGACTCGCTTCGCTTATGGGAAATGACTTTAAGGCCAGATTCTAAAAGTGGTAGGAATGCAGGGACCAGTGTAATGCTGCACAAAGTGACTATTTCAAAGGAGATGATATTAAAACTTAGGTAAATCAGTTATTTTTTATTAAACATAACTAGCCCAGGAACTTTTTGATACACCTTGTATACTCAAAGAATTCACTGTTACACTATATGGTTGTGTAACAGTAAATGCTCAACACGTACTCTATAATACAATTGGAACATGTCATAGTCAAAACTGACATGAGATCCATCATCCTGTATGGGATCCCAAAACTTATCATTACCTCCGATTCCATCAAGGTCAACTTCATCTTTCATTTTTGGGGGGATTGATAAAATAAGCACCAGTCAAATTTGAAACCCTTATTACCTTCATGTCGTCTCATAGAGAATTTAGTTGGAAACGGTTACAGAACAGTGGTGCACAATTCACCACTATTAAGTTTTATTAACTCCTATCATCACTTTAACTTGAAGATGTATGAGTTCTGAAAGATTTACTTACTTCACATACACTGCATGAAAATATAATTGTTACCGGTACCCCTGCTACTAAATGGATTATAGATCACACCATATCTATTGCCTATTAAAGGCTGCTTGGATCTTATTTTTTTACCCCCTAATTTCTGTGTTATATTTAACACAGAAGTATGGTTAGAACATTATTAAGTATGGTATTCTAAACAAGGATTTCATGAAAGGGAAAAAAACCCCCCCGAAAATAACAGAAATGTTACTCATAGCAACCAGTCATAACAGTTAGCAATGATTCTAGGTTCTTATCTGCTGAATAGTAACTCTGTCTTGCAAAGAAATTTAAAAAAAAGAAAAGAAAGAAAATGTGATTTTATGTATGTAATTTTCTCAAAAATTGATTTTGTGTGGAAGACACTTGTAGTTTTCTTTTAATCAATATCTAGAAGTTATATATTTTTAAGGAATTTTTGTCTGCCAAGAACAGTTATGGAAAAAAGCTAAACATTAAATTCATTAAATGTACATGAAATAATATTTTCTGTTACACACACACACACAGATGCATATAAATATATATATATATATATATGTATGTATGTATGTATGTATGTATGCTCATATATAAAATAGATAGATTGGCAGGTAGATATAAGTAGATACAGACATAGATATATACATACACATATATATATATATAAATATATATATATATATATATATATATATATATATATATATATATATATATATATATACATACACACATGTATATATGCATGTTTGTGTGTAGTGTGTGGGTGCATATATAGCTAAAATATATTCACAAGATGCAAATCAAAATAGATTTTGACACAAACATTAGTTTATGTAATGGAGGGAGGGAACGACATTGAAAACTGTGAATGTTATTGCAAATGTATTATATTTCAAAATCATGCAAAACATATATATACAAGAAGTGAACTAGACTGGAAAATGAGTATTGAAGACAATTATGTATATATATAGGCACAGGAGCGGCTCTGTGGTAAGTAGCTTGCTTACCAACCACATGGTTCTGGGTTCAGTCCCACTGCAGGGCACCTTGGGTAAGTGTCTTCTACTATAGCCTTGGGCTGACCAAAGCCTTCTGAGTGGATTTAGTAGACAGAAACTGAAAGAAGCCCATCGTATATATATATATATATAATATATATATATATATGTGTGTGTGTGTATGTGTGTGTGTGTGTTTGTGTGTTTGTGTGTCTGTGTTTGATCCCCCAACATCGCTTGACAACCAATGCTAGTGTGGTTACACCCCCATAACTTAGCGGTTTGGCAAAAGAGACTGATAGAATAAGTACTAGGCTTACAAAGAATAAGTCCTGGGGTCGATTTGCTCGACTAAAGGCAGTGCTCTAGCATGGCCACAGTCAAATGACTGAAACAAGTAAAAGAGTATACATATATATTACACTCATGCATGCACATACATACACACACATTACCTACATATATAATATATGTATATACATATACACAATTGTTGTCAGAGCAACAAATTGGCTTCCGTGCTGGTGGCATGTGAAAAGCACCATTTGAATGTGGCCATTGCCAGTACTGCCCGACTGGCCCTCATGCCGGTGGCACGTAAAAGCACCCACTACACTCTCGGATTGGTTGGCGTTAGGAAGGGCATCCAGCTGTAGAAACTGTGCCAGATCAGACTGGAGCCTGGTGCAGCCATCTGGTTTGCCAGTCCTCAGTCAAATCGTCCAACCCATGCTAGCATGGAAAGCGGACATTAAATGATGATGATGACGATGATGATGATGATATATATATATATCATCATCATCATCGTTTAACGTCCGTTCTCCATGCTAGCATGGGTTGGACGGTTCGACCGGGGATCTGGGAAACCAGAAGGCTGCACCAGGCTCTGGTTATCTGGCAATGTTTCTACAGCTGGATGCCCTTCCTAATGCCAACCACTCTGCGAGTGTAGTGGGTGCTTTTTACGTGCCACCTGCACTGGAGCCAGGCGAGGCTGGCATCGGCCACGGCCAGATTGGTGCATTTTACGTGCCACCTGCACGGAAGCCAGTCGAGGCGGCACTGACTTCGGCCACGATTCGGATGGTGCTTTTTACGTGCCACCGACATGGAAGGCAGTCGAGGCGGTGCTGGCATCGGCCACGATTCGGATAGTGCTTTTTACGTGTCTCCAGTCCAGGGGTCCTGGCATCTGCCGGGTGCCAGTCATAGGATTGGTTCAATTTCGATTCCGATTTCACTTGTCCCAACAGGTCTTCACAAGCAAAGGGGGGTTGGCATAGGTGCCTGTCGTCGGATGAGGTTCGATATCGACTTCGCTTGCCTCAACAGGTCTTTGTGTGTCCAAGGGAGGAAAGGCATGCATAAGTGGGCTGGACTCACTTGTCTTGCCTGGTCTTTTCACGCACAGCATATTTCCAAAGGTCTCGGTCTCTAGTCATTTCCTCAGTGAGACCTAAAGTTCGAAGGTCGTGCTTCACCACCTCAGCCCAAGTTTTCCTGAGTCTACCTCTTCCATGGGTTCCCTCAACTGCTAGGGATTGGCACATTTTCACACACCTATCTTCATCCATTCTCGCCACATGACCATACCAGTGCAATCGCCTCTCTTGCACACCACAACTGATGCTCCTTAAGTCCAACATTTCTCTCAGGGTACTAACGCTTTGTCGAGCATGCACACTGACATTACACATCCATCGGAGCATACTGGCTTCATTTCTTGCGAGCTTATGCATGTCCTCAGCAGTCACAGCCCATGTTTCACTGCCATGTAGCATGGCTGTTCGTACACATGCATCATACAGTCTGCCTTTTACTCTGAGTGAGAGGCCTTTAGTCACCAGCAGAGGTAAGAGCTCCCTGAACTTTTCCCAGGCTATTCTTACTCTAGCCATTACACTTTCACCACACCCACCCCCACTACTGACTTGGTCACCAAGATAACGGAAGCTATCAACTACTTCTAGTTTTTCCCCCTGGAAAGTGACGGAAGTTGTTTTCTGCAGATTTTCAGAGGTTAATGCTCCCGAGCATCTGCCATATACAAAAACTATCTTCCCAGTAAGCCTTCCTTTGACATTGCTGCACCTCTTATGTGTCCATAGCTTACACTGGGTACATCCTATAGAGTTTCTACCTACACCTTTTCTACAGATCGAACAGGGCCATCTTCCTGAAGACATTTGTGGATTTTCTGCCTTCCTACTTATTAGTACTTTGGTTTTAGCTAGGTTGACTCTAAGGTCCCTCGATTCTAGACCCTCCTTCCACACCTGGAACTTCTCCTCCAGTTCTGATAGTGACTCAGCAATTAAAGCAAGGTCGTCAGCATATAGGAGCTCCCAGGGGCAACCTGTCTTGAATTCCTCCGTAATTGCCTGGAGGACTATGATAAATAGGAGGGGGCTGAGTACTGAACCCTGGTGGACACCAACCTCTACTTTGAATTCTTCTGTGTACATGTTGCCAACCCTAACCTTACTTACGGCATCCCTGTACATGGCTTGCACAGCCCTCACCAGCCATTCATCTATCCCTAGTTTCCTCATTGACCACCAGATAAGGGATCGGGGGACCCTGTCAAAGGCTTTCTCCATGTCAACGAAAGCCAGGTACAGGGGCTTATCTTTGGCTAGGTATTTCTCCTGCAGCTGTCTCACCAGAAATATGGCATCAGTGGTGCTTTTCCCTGGCATGAAACCAAACTGCATCTCGTCCAAGTTGACTCTCTCCCTAATCAGTTGGGCTATGACCCTCTCTGTAACCTTCATTACCTGTTCCAACAGCCTGATACCGCTGTAATTATTTGTATCTAGGGCGTCACCGTTACCTTTGTAGCAGTTGACTATTATGCTGCTACACCAGTCATTGGGTATGACTCCTTTGTGTATCACCTGGTTAACTATATGGGTGACTAGGTTATAGCCGACACTGCCAGATATTTTGAGCATCTCTGCAGTAATTCCTGATGGGCCTGGGGCTTTCCCTGTCTTCATGCTTCTAATTGCCTTAGCTACCACGGAACTATCAACTCGGATAGCTGGTCCCTCTGTTGGGTCAACATTCGGCAGACTCTCTTTATCCCATTCATTTTCTTTATTCAGCAACCTTTCATAGTGGCATCTCCAAACCTCTCTCTTTTCATCCTCATTTAGCGCAAGTGAACTGTCATCCATGCGGACACATTTCTCTCCTATATATATATATTTTGATAAAAATGGTAAGATAGCAAAAGAAAGAAAGAAACCTCGATATTATGTAAAATAGAGGAATTTATCTGTAAATGTAATATGAGACAATTATTCGGTAGCCATGATAAAATCTCCGAGATTTGGAGGCCGAGGTGGAAATCCACACGGCTATCTCTTCAGTTATCCGGCCATCAGAAAAATCTGCCAGTTCAGATTGTAGCCTGGTGCAGTTATCTGGTTCGCCAGACCTCAGTCAAATTGTCCAATCCATGCTAGCATGGAAAGTTGGAGTTAAATGATGATGATGATGATGATGACGACATATGTGCTCACATACCTGTACTCACACGTGTTCATGATTAACACACATTTAACACACACGCGTATACATGTAAATGAAAAGTACAGAAATTAATGCAAGAATGTGCAGAACTCCTTTATTAAGTGACATAGGTTATTCAAATTGTACACACTGCAATAGAAATGCTATTTCTTCTTTGCAGGCAAATAATGGACTCCATGTATAAGCAATGTCCTGTGTTTGAGTTCTTGACAGAGGAAGGGTGCAGGTTGTCCTACAGCCACAGAAAGCTCTTGGTTGCTAACAAAGATGAAACCATTGACCAGAACAATGCACTGATGGAAGAAGTTTGAAGAAGGTGAAACCAGCATGGAAGACAAATCAGGCTGTGGAAACCTCAGCCACTGTGAGCACTGACATGAATATCTAATATTCATGAATGAACTGATTTGAGAGGACAGGTGAGTTACAGTTAATTAGATTGCTGCATGGCTGCACTCTGGTCACAATGCTTTATAGAAGATGGTGGAGGACGTTGGGTGTTGGAGAATGTGCAAGAAGTGGGTACCTTGGCATTTAATACCCAATTTGAAGGAAAGAAGACTAGAGTTCTGTTCTGATCTGCTGGAGGCATTGAGCCAATGAAGATAGGTTTTCTTTTCTGATCTGGTTACAGGGGATGAAATGTGGGCATATTTTTTGTGATCTGGAAACAAAGGCTCAGCCCACAGAATAAATTCTAAGATTGGTACAAGGGCCACAATTTTGGTGGATAAGTAGACAGAAAAGATAATGGTGTCATACCTGTTCTTCAAGGCTCGGGAAACTCAAGAGAAAATGATTGAGCACAAGTCATGGAGAGTATTTTGGGTGGATGATAAGAGAGTCATTCTCACTGATTTTCTAGAACATGGTTGTACCATGATCAGTGAGTGGTACATTGAGACAGTCAAAGAGGTTACTGAAGCCATTATGAAGGAAGTGAAGAAGAATCTGAAAGGGAACTTCATTCACTATGACAATGTCCAACTACAAATATCTTTTGCAATAAATTAAGCAACTGGAAAATTTAGCTGGTCAGCAATCCTCCATTCACCATAAAGTCTGGATTTGGCACCTTGTAGCTTTTCCCTGTTCTGTCGCAATAAAGGACACTCTTTAGGGACAACAATTTGATGACAAAGATGAGGGGAAGTGGTAGTTAAGAAGAGGAGCCAAGAGTGAGCACCTGAATGATTTCATAGAGATTCTGAGAGTTTAGTTCAATGATGATACAAATGTATTGTCTGTGATGGAGTCCATGTTGAGTGGTAGTAATTATACTTACATTAAATGTCTGATTGTTTAACATATGATGTGCTGTGCCTTATTAATCAATTAATTAATTAATTAACTGTTTGCCAATGAATTTATAGTTATGCAAATTAGACAGTTAATTTCACCTGAATTCTGGTTTGTGATTGATATAAATAACTATATGCTAGCAATATCACAATGAGCAGAAACCAAGGCCGAAGCTGGAGACATACACCTGCCAGCTCAAGCCCCTTAATGTAGTCTGGACCCCATTGGGGTGCTAAGGTCACCTAGAAGCGTGACAGTTCCGCATGGCCCAACCCGTAAGTGAATCTCAAAATAGCGATGGAAACAGTTAAGGCAATCTCAAAATTCATGAAGGGATTAAAAAAAGGATTGGTTTATATTTTGTGATAAGGATTATAATTTGAAAATTGTTTGTATGCCTACATTAAATTTCAGGTTATCTGCATGCACATATATGTGTGTATTGTGTGTGCATGTATGTGCATATATACATGTTTAAAAGATGTTATAGGCATAAAATCTGTGAACCTTAACAGTAAAAAGAAGATTCTATACAAGTGCAGAGCCAGATATTATAAATACTTGACAGTAACTATGAAGTCTCACTCTGAGTTCAAATTCCAACAAAGTCCCTTCAGATGTAAAATTAACATATTGCTCCATTTAGCACCACTAACTGGTATCATGGGTGCCTTTGACAGAATCCACTCTGTTTCAATCATTCAAGTCAGGTTTCTAATTTGTGGATACCTTCCTCTCTCTCTCCAACCAGTCTTGAAGTTATGGGTACTGCTTTGCCTTCTGACTGGGTACTGGGTTGTGGGTACTGCTTTGCCTTCTGGCTAAAAAAAGATAGCTGAGTCATTGGTGTAGCTATATTGTTCTGGTGATCTGATAAGCTAGCTTTTTCTGAAATTATTATTCCATGAAGAAGGCTGCAAAACAGCCATACTCCTAAAGCTGACATGTGGTTAAATAAATATATTCTTCACTCATACCTTCTGACTTATTATGGTTTAAATACTCCTGGACCTCCTGGATCTCCTGGATTTCATCTGCATGAAACTCTGCATTATACTCCTCTATACTGGAATACTATTTAGTCTGTTAGCCAAGTCCACTAAAGGAATTTTCTGTGATAGCCACATGATTCTATAGATCCATATATTACACTACAAATATATGGTACGCATCAATGAGTTTTCAGTACCTATGTAGCAAATCTATTCACAAGGCTTTGATTGACCCCGGGCACACATATGTATACAGCAGTTAATTTTGATTCACAAATAATTGTTGACAGTTGGGTGTTTTGGTTTAATTTTTAATTATTCTGTGAGGTCATGCATTTTCTTTTTATTTTGTAATTAGAGATTGAAGTAAAATGAAAGAATTCTGCCTTTTAAATTTAGATAATGGCTGTAATTAGCTTTTGATTGTCTGGTATATGTCATACAAGGTAAGCACATGAAATACATGCGTGTTTCTTTCTCACAACCTTTGAGGCAGACCTTCGCCCTTTCATTATTCTGCCTTACATAATTTCTTTAGTTTCTCTCTTTACTTAATTCTTAGAAAAACAGTGAGTCACATGAGTATTCAAGACTCCCAGCAAACATATGTGAACATAATTATTAGATTGCCAATAGGAAAAAATATATATAAAATATATATAATTGTATGTGTATATATATGTGTGTGTATACACATATCAGAGAGACAGAGAGAGGGGCAGAGAGAGGAAGAAAGAGAGAGAGAGAGAGAGGGGGAGAGAGAGTGTGTCATATCCATATATTGTCTTGCTGTGAAATTAGGTCTCTTGAGTGCCTTTTCAGTAGCTTGACATCTCCATTGAGAATGAATATCTACAAACATGACTCCATATATTTCATCGTTATTTTTGTTGTCAATAATAATCAACATTGTTATCATCATCATCATCATCGTCGTGTTGTTGTCATCGTTGTCATTGATATTGTTATCATTGTTACCATTGTCATTTGCAGCATCACAATGTTTTGTTTTTTTTGTTTTATTATTATGCTCCATGGATTGAAGAAGATTTCTTGAAGCAATATTCTTTGGTCAGATTTCTTTCTTAATGTCAATTCTTGTTTTCAAGTTAGGTACTTTATCCTCTGCTTCCTTATGGGTTAAACTGTTGATTTGTAGGACATATTGTTTCTGTGCA
>NC_043000.1:8171136-8183636 GCF_006345805.1 Octopus sinensis
TGCTTCTGATGCTGGAGGTGATGGTGGGGAGATGGTGGTGGTGGTGGAGGTGGTGGTTTTAGCGGTGGCGGTGGGGTTGGTGGTAGTGGTGGTGGTAGTGATGGTAGTGGAGTGGTGGGGCCCATGGAGGTGGTGGCAGCTGCAGTGGTGATGGCGGTGACAGGGATGGTAGCAGCAGTGGTGTTGGTGGTAGTAGTAGTGGTGTTGGTGGCAGTAGTGGCGGTGTGGTGATGATGGTGGTGGTGGTGGTGGTGGTAACAATGACAATGATGAGGAGGAGAAGGAGTGGGATGATGATGACAACAGCAACAATGGTGATGATGATGATGATGATGACGACGACGACAACGATGATGACAACAATGTCGACAACAGTGAAGCTGGCATTAATGCTGCTTTTTGACATTGTAAAAGTTATTGCAGAATAGATTAAATCACAGACCTTTTATGTATTTTGTTATTATTATTATTATTATTGTTGTTGTTGCTGTTGTTGACAAAAATTGTTAATATCAGGTTAAAACTTTAGATCTCTAAAGTGAGGTTTGACATGTTCTGTTAAAAGTCGGCAAAACCTAACTATTTTCAAGAGAAAGAGTAAAAAAAAAGAATGGGAATGCATTTATTACGTGCACATGAAATGAAAATTTTAGATGTTTAAGAAAAATCAATTTTAAGATGTTATGTAATATTAAGAAAAAAAACCCACAAATAAAAGCAAAATTTTAATAATCATTGAAAAACAAATTCTGTAAAATATTTCAAATCATTAGTTTTATAATTTCATTTTCAATTAACCAACAACGGGCTAAGGAAAAAAAAGAATTAAAGGCAATGAAAAAAGCTGCATGTGGAATAAGATAAAATATTTGCTATTGTTTTTAAAAGGAACAAAAGAATGGACGATAAAAGTTGATAGAGAAACAGCAGTCTATGTATCATGGAGTTAGTTCACATTATTCTGTAAGGAGCATAGAACCAGTTTCCTGGCTGCTCTGGCATGTATGTTCCTCCCTGGATAGGATGCCAGTCTGTCGCAGGCTACTAATTTTCACCAGCTGGAGTAAACTGTGGCAATGTGAAATGGAGTGTTTTGCTCAAGAATGCAATGCATCACCCAGTCCAGGAACTGAAACCACAATCTTATGATCATGAGTCCAACACCCTAACCACTAAGCCATTCGCTTCCATATCTAAGTACCATACTGAATGCCTAAACACCTACACCATTGACTAACAAGTTACTGCAGGTTTTTTTCAGAAATAAAATCTCTCATGGATGTGCTGTGTGTACAAAACACAATATATATCAGAGGGAGACAAAAACCCACCCTGGCAGTGATTAGCAAAAACACCAAACGTATTTCAGCCTTCTTAAAACTTGTCAGTGATGAGTACTTGCAACCAGTTTCATGTCTAGATAAAATTTGTTTCTGCTAGTATAGAAAAAAGTGCATAACATATACACTGGTATAGCAAATAGCTACCAGGCTAAAAAGAATCTGGTGAATGTAATTGAAGCAGTATTAAATTAAAATAGCTGTTTATGTATCATACTCAATGTATGTACATTGTGGAAAGGCAAGTTAGTGTGGTTTTCAACTGAGATAAAAATCTCTTATGGACATGCTGTACAATAGTTATTGGGTTCAAATTTTGGCACAAGGCCAGCAATTGGGTGGGTGGGGGGTAAGTCAATTACATCAACCCCAAAACTCAAAAGAATTAAAGATAATGTTGACCATGATGGAATTTGAACTCAGAATATAAAGCCAGATGAAATGCTGCAAAGCATTTTGCCTGGCATGCAAACAGTTCTGTTAGCTCATCACCTTATGCTGAACAATAATACTTAAAAGAGATGAAAACTTACCCTGTCAGACACATTTTGGTTTTGTGGGGCCTTGTCAATAATATGTACACACAACCAGTCACAAGCTTCGATGAGGTATATCACTTCCAGTATAGGAAACAATACAGTCACTAAGCTGAATAAATAATCTAGTGAATGCAATTGAAAAAGTATTAAATTAAAATAGCTATCTATATATCATAATTAATGTATATACTCAGTTGCAGGCAAGATACTGTGGCTTTCATTATAAATAAAATTTCTTAAAACAGAATTTATATCAGAGGGAGTTGAAAAGTCAGCCCCAAAGAAGCTAGTGAGAATGCCAGATACGTTTCAGCCGTGATGGGTCTTGTCAATGATATGTAGTCACAGCTAGCCACATGCCTAGATGAGATTTGTCACCTTTGATATAACACCAGGTTGACCAATATCTTATTAGTGAATTTGATAGAAGGGAACTGAATGTGGAATCCTGTTATGTGTGTGTATATATATATATATATATATATATATATATATATAATCGAAATCGATCAATGGAAATTGCAGATGTGTTACCAGTGCCAGTGGCATGTCAAAACTCTACTTGTGAAGACCTGTTGAGGCAAGTGAGGATCAGAATCGAAATCGATCAATGGAAATGGCAGATGTGTTACCAGTGCCGGTGGCATGTAAGAGAACCTTCCGTTTCCCGACCGTTGCCAGCGCCACCCCGACTGGCCTCGTGCCGGTGGCACATAAAAAGCAGCATCCATTCGTGTCCATTGTCAGCCTCGCCTGGCTCTCGTGCCGGTGGCACATAAAAAGCACCATCCGTTCGTGGCCGTTTGCCAGCTCTGTCTGGCACCTGTGCGGGTGGCACGTAAAAAGCACCCACTACACTCACGGAGTGGTTGGCGTTAGGAAGGGCATCCAGCCGTAGAAACACTGCCAGATTTGACTGGGCCTGATGAAGCCTTCTGGCTTCACAGACCCCAGTAGAACCGTCCAACCCATGCTAGCATGGAAAACGGACGCTAAACGATGATGATGATGATGATGATATTGGGTCATCCAATAGATAATGCAGTTTTTCTATACTTCTTTTATTTTTAAAACTTAAGATGAACAAAGTTCTTTTTTAATCTAAAATATATTCTCCTTCATTTTCTACAATGCTCTTCCATCTATCTGGTAAACTTGCAAGGCCCCTCGTTCTTGCCATCCAGTTGAGTTCGATGAAGAGTGATTAAGCCAACTTTTGCATGAAAATTCTCGTCAAACGACAAGGGAACTGGCAGAGAAAATGGAATGCTCCCACACTGCTATAGAGAAGCATCTTCACTCGATGGGAAAGGTGCAGATGTATGGAGGATGGGTTCCGAATGCTTTAAGTGACAACAACAAAAATCAACGAGCCACAATCTCCGCTGGTTTGCTTGCTCGTCACCACTCAACTCATGGACAGAAGCAACGATTTCTTTACCGAATCGTTACTGGTGCCGAAAATGGTGCCTGTACATCAATATGAAGCAGCGTAAAGAATGGCTTAGCCCCGGTAAATAAGGGACACCGCGCGTGAAACAAGATTTTCATCCGCGTAAAACGATGTTGTGCATATGGTGGGACAGGGAAGGGATTATCCATTACGAATTGCTTGAACAGAACCAAACAGTCAACACGGAACTCTATGTTCAACGGATGGAACGACTCGACATGGCTATTCAAGAGAAAAGACCTAATCGGCAGCATGGAGTTCTTCTGCTGCATGACAACGCCCACCCTCATATTGCCAATATGACCAAGGAAGCCATTCAAACACATGGCTGGGAAGTGCTGCCACACCCGCCGTACTCTCCTGATTTGACATGGATTTCCACCTCTTTCGATCGCTTTCAAATTCTCTTTCAAAATCTATGCGCGGAGTTTCGTTCAATACTGATGCAGAATTGAAAGCTTGGTTGGATCAATTTTTCAAGTTGAAATCGGGTGATTTCTACCAATGTGGTATTGAAAATCTTGTTGAATGTTGGGAAGAAGTTGTAAACAACAAGGGTGAATACATTATTGATTAATTAGTTGTTATTTTTTATTAAACCTTTTAAGAAATTTTAATTGCCAACCCAATAGAAAACAACTTTCAAGGACAATATAAAAATAACTTATATATATATATATATATATATATATAGAGAGAGAGAGAGAGAGGGAGATATACATATATACATATACATACATACATATATGTGTGTGTATGTATGTATGTATTGATAGTTTGTGCATATATAAAAATAACCAAATTTCTCATAGTGAGTACAACACCCTAACCACTAGACCATGGTCATATATATATATATACACGTGTGTGTGTATATATACATATATATGTACACATACAAGTTAGGTAAATAATCAGCTGGCAATATTTTTAGTCCTAAATCTATAGCAATATAATCACATGGGACTTGATATGAAATGGTTATAATATGATACAAGTCTCTTTCATATGATACTACTTGCTAAATGTTGGATCCTATATAAGTAAGGGATTCTCATATGACTTAACCTCCAATCAACACAGCATGGGGACAGATGTTAAAAAGATAAAGGAATTAATATGAAATGCTGACAGACATTACTGATGAATGTATACCCATAAAATGTTTGAACAATCCCATTTGTTTTTACATATGTACACAAACTATCAATACATATATACATGCATACATACATACGTACATATACATATATATATATACATATACATATATATATATATATATATATATATATATTAATATATATATATATTATAATATATATATATTATATATACATATATATATATATATAATATAATATATATATATATATATATATATATATATATAGATATAGATATAGATATAGATATATATTATATATATATATATAGATATAGATATAGATATAGATATATATATTATATATATATATATATATATATATATATATATATATATATATATAATATATATATATATACATACACACATATATGTATATATCTATAGCTATCAATCAATCTGTCTGTCTGTCTATGTATGTGTGTGTATATATATATATATATATGTGTGTGTGTGTGTGTGTATGTGTGTATGTGTGTGTGTGTCTGTGTGTATGTATATGTGTGTGTTTGTGTGTGTGTGTGTGTGTGTGCATGTATGTGACTATTCAGTTTTATTTCAAGATTTCTTGCCAATAGAGAAAGAGCTGGTTTCTAACCTAGATCCAAGCCTCCTTCATTGGAATTTCAACAACATCAACAAGGTATTTTTGTATGTATGTATATGTGCAGATTTGTATGTTTTGTCTTATGCTTGTATTCTCATGCATATAGTTGCATATCTAGACATGTTCATATATACCTAAATGATAAACTTCTGGAAAGTTTTACAGATTTTTGTATGTATGTATGTATGTATGTATGTATGTATGTATGTATGTGTGTATGCATGTATGTATATATGTATGCATGCATCCATGCATGCATGCATGTATGTATGTATGTATGTATGTATGTATGTATGTATGTATGTATGCACACACATGCGTATGCATTAATAGAAGCTGACATGGAAAAATACTGACATCAAACAAATGAATTCATAAATACACTTAGAAATACAAGTTAGGAAAATAATCAATTAGCAATATTTTTAACCCTAAATTTTACAGTAATAATAACTTGTATCAGTTACCATGACATACTATACCCGCCCCAGCCACCAAACATGTCAGCCTGAGCTAAACATTTTCCCACCCTAAGATATAATACCACAAAGACAGCTTTATTCCTAGACACCAGGATAACTTTACACGCCACTCCCTACATCTATCAGTATAATAGAGACAAACTAATTTTATGCCTACCTACATCAAATTACTACCATGCATTTTCTTCCTCCATTTCTGTGGCCATGGTCATCTCTTTACTCGTGGTAGGCCAGAGGAGACTGAGAGTGGCCAGAGGAAACTGAGAGTGGCCAGAGGAAACTGAGAGTGGCCAGAGGAAACTGAGAGCGCCCAGAGCTGTACCTCAAGAATGTGTTCTCAGCCCCTCTTGTTTATTATACTCTTTACTCTCTTTTACCCTTTTACTTGTTTCAGTCATTTGACTGTGGCCATGCTGGAGCACCACTTTTAGTCGAGCAAATCGACCCCAGGGCTTATTTTTGTAAGCCTAGTACTTATTCTATCGGTCTCTTTTGCCGAACCGCTAAGTTGTGGGGATGTAAACACACTAGCATCGGTTATCAAGTGATGTTAGGGGAACAAACACAGACACACAAACACATACATACACACACATATACATACATACACATATACACGACAGGCTTCTTTCAGTTTCTGTCTACCAAATCCACTCACAAGGCTTTGGTTGGCCCAAGGCTACAGTAGAAGACACTTGCCCAAGGTGCCATGCAGTGGGATTGAACCCGGAACCATGTGGTTGGTCAATGAGTTTCACTCAAAACACATGAGTTGATCAATGGTTATAGTATAGAATGTTGACTGATAATGTTCACACAGTGGGACTAAATCCCGTGACAACATGATACTAAATACTTACTTTGTAATCAACCAACAATGTCTGTGCCTATATCTTAGAAATATATTCATTCCAAAGCCTTGAAGGGCCTCTAGAAATAGGTGACTATTTTTTTTGTTACCAATAGCAGAATTTGTGTGTTATTTTTCAAAGCATTGTAAATTGAATAATGAAGAAGTAGAAAAAGTTCAGAGAGCTCCTATCTTTGTGGCATTGTATGGATTCTTCGATTTGGAGAAGAGCAGACTGAATGATGCTTGTGTATGAAGTGTGATTTTTTTGGTAGTCAAACAAGGGAATTGAATGATGTGCACATGTGGGAAGAGTGGGTGAAGGCTGGAAAGAGATGAGTTGTGGATGCTCTGTTGGATACTGTTGGTGAGTATAAATGAATTCGTTGAGAGAAAGATGATGTCTAAAGGAAATTGGATGTTTTGTGCAAGAAAGGAGACTGTACTGATATGGACATGTGATGTGGATGAGGGGTAAAGAATTGTTTAGAGCTTGAAGTGGAAGCAACCTGTAGAAATAGAAGTTTGAGAAAGACAATGGAAGGGGTGATGAAAGCTGATTTTAGGAGACTGGTTTTCACATTAAAGAGGATAAGGGCCTGCAATAAACGGTTGAAGGGGGCGAGCTGACAGAAACGTTAGCACACCGGGCGAAATGCTTAGCTGTATTTCGTCTGCCGTTACGTTCTGAGTTCAAATTCCGCCAAGGTTGACTTTGCCTTTCATCCTCTCGGGGTCGATAAATTAAGTACCAGTTATGCACTGGGGTCGATATAATCGACTTAATCCATTTGTCTGTTCTTGTTTGTCCTCTCTATGTTTAACCCCTTGTGGGTAGTAAAGAAATAGGTTGGGTGCTGTGCCACAGAAGATCCCACCAACTAATGCTAACATGAAAAAATAGACATGAAATGATGATGATGATGATAATGATGATGATTGTGGTGGTGGTAGTGTATGCATACATAATTTTATTTGTTCAATAGTTATTCATTAAAAGAAGACCTTTAAATGATTTAAAAAAAATTTTTTGCTGTTAGGTTTTTTTTCAACTTTCTTAAGAGTTAATTTCCTATCGCAACAAATTTCCCCTCACAACTACTGACTTCCTGGACTGAAATAACAAGGTAGCGCAGTACTTCCTCAATAAGTTGCACTTAGTTCCATATCGAAACAGTGGAACCCTTTTATTCTGAGATAGCTTCTTTTACACTCTTTCAAATGCCCTCTCTAAATCATCCTATCTGTCTCTGACTTTCACTCTTTCTCTCTCTCTGCCTCCTCTCCTCCCCCTCTCTCTCTTGCTTGATATATATAATATACACATACATACATGCATACATACATACGTACATACATACATACATACATACATACATACATACATATATACATGTATATATATATATACATATACATACATATATATACATACATATATATATATATATATATATATATGCATACATATATATGCATATATATATATATATATATATATATATATATATATACATACACATATACATATATATGTTATGTGTGTGTGTGTATATGTGTGTGTGTGTGTGTGTGTGTGTGTGTTTGTTTGTTTGTTTGTTTGTGTTTCGAATAAGGATTCATTCTCTTTTTGAAGTTTTTGAAATCATTTAGAAATGTTATGACGATAATCAATTCAGATTTCTGCAAAAACAGTGGAATCCTTAAATAATTTAGTATTCTGTTGAGTGCCTATTATCATCATCATCATCATCATTGTTTAACGTCTGCTTTCCATGCTAGCATGGGTTGGACGATTTCACTGAGGACTAGCGAACCAGATGGCTGCACCAGGCTCCAATCTGATCTGGCAGAGTTTCTACAGCTGGATGCCCTTCCTAATACCAACCACTTTGAGAGTGTATTGGGTGCTTTTATGTGCCACCGGCACGAGGGCCAGTCAGGCGGTACTGGCAACGTCCATGCTTAAATGATGTTTTTTACCTGGCACATGCACAAGAGCCTATGTAAATGCTTGTATTTGTGTTTGTGAATATAATTGAATTTTAAAGTGTTATTGTGTATAACCAGGTTTCAGTATATTTGTAGGAATGTCTCCATACCTATTTCTATTAGAAACCATGGTGCTTAAGGAATAAATGCAAACAGATGTATGCATTATTTGGTGGATTACTAAAAGAAAGTTCTCAGATGGCTATGAAACATATTGGCTTGCATCACTTAGATGTGTTCTTTGTGATCAGCTGTCACGAAAGCATTGCAAACACTATATATATATATATGTGTATATATATATATATATATATATATATATATATTGCATACATATAAGGGGGATGACCACCAAGTGGGCATCCATTATGCTAGAAGTATACTCCCTATGGTCTTACCACTAAGAAAGGATTGTTGAGAACAATCCTTTCTTAGTGGTAACAGTATTGGGGGTCTACTTCTAGCATAATGGATGTCCAGTTAGTGGTCATCCCTCTTATATGTAAGTAATATAATTTTTCTGAGTCTTCAGATTTTTCAATATTCTAGACCACTGGTTTTAAATTGATATTAATCAAATTAATATTCAATTTTTCACCCTTATTATTTCAAATTATATATATATATATATATATATATATATATATATAATCAAAAAAGGGTAATAACATAGATTACTACCAGTGGCCCAGCACAAAAGACGAATTAGTCATTAGACAAAATATTATTCATATAGAAATATAATTAAGGGCTCCCAAATAAGGATGCCAAGTGCTAGGGACACAAAAAAGGGATAAATTCATTGAGAGTGAAAATCAAAAACATTTACCATTAACGATATATCCCGGACTGATCAATTTCTACCTCTTTCTAGCAAAACAGACAGAGTATGTTTGCTAAGGCCAGTTTCATCAGCGAGACGCCTTTGTTAAATATCAACCTCGTCTGGCACCTGTGTCGGTGGCACAAAAAAAAAAAAAACACCATCCGAGCGTGGCCGTTCGCCAGCCTCGTCTGGCACCTGTGTTGGTGGCACATAAAATCACCCACTACACTCTCAGAGTGGTTGGCGTTAGGAAGGGCATCCAGCTGTAGAAACACTGCCAGATCTGACTGGCCTGGTGCAGCCTTCGGGCTCCCCAGACCCCAGTTGAACCGTCCAACCCATGCTAGCATGGAAAGCGGACGTTAAATGATGATGATGATGATGATGATGATATATATATATATGCATGTATAAAATTTAAGGTAAACACCCCCTTTGGTCATGAATGCCCATGGGATTGCACCTAGAAAGTTACCCACCAAGGCAAAAGTTCAGGCAAGGTTGTTTATGGAAGACCAGCAGTTACCCATGCATACCAGCCTCCCCTCTCCATTCCACCGATGTGGGAAAGGGGAAAGTCTGATACAGCTTGGCACCAGACACATCGCAACAGGAAATAAAGTGCCTTGTTCAAGAACACAACACACAACTTGGTCTTGGAATAGAACTAACCACCTCATAATTGTGAACCTGATGCTCTAACCACTGAGCTATGCACCTAAGCACATATATATATATATATATATATGTGATATATATAATATATATATATATATGTGATATATATAATATATATATATGTGTGTATATGTGTGTGTGTATCAGACAAGGCATAAATAACGGTTGTTACATATTTTTATCTATATTGTAGTAAATTTGACTTAGTGCTATTTCCAGTAGTCATTATAGATTCGTTATTGATAGGTTTACTCAATCGCCCACATTGATCAGTTGAGAAAAATCGAACAACCTACAAAATTAATTATACATATACATATATAGTATTAATAAAATAGGAAATGGAATGTGCTCATCATCTATTTATACATTTTGTATAGTTCTTCCGTTATTTATATATATATAAAGGAAAAATTATATATACATATATATGAATGTGTGTATGTATATGTGTGTGTGTGTTTGTAGATAGATGTATGTATGTATGTATATATATATATACATATATATATATATATATATATATATATATATATATATATACAAAAATGGGACAAGAACGCAATACATCCAGACAGTTAGGTGATACAAAAAAGGGACAACAAAACATCCATTCAGATAATACAAAGAAAAGAAGGACGGGTCATTCGGAGTTTTCCATTCTCAGTCGAGTTCCAGATTATCTTTGCAATTTCGGCTGGTTATACTCGAGATTGCTCCAATCTGGCCAGCCCCAAGGAAAAACTAAGGTAAGAATATTAGATTCCTTGGAAGAAAGCATCGAATGTATACAAAAACAAGGACAGAAAAAATGGAGAAAAGTTACACAAATACAAATGCAATTAACAAGACATAACAACATTTCGACTAAGGACGAATTAAATGAAGCTGGCGTGTGTGGAAGTAAGGCTTTACGGCAAAGACATGAGGTTTGACAGGCACATGGAGGAATATATATATTGCAGAAAGGTCAGGCCTGATAGAACATGTGGTCATGTGGGGAGAGAAGAGAGAGAGGTAGAGGCAGTTAGGTGATACAAAAAAGGGACAACAAAACATCCATTCAGATAATACAAAGAAAACAAGGACGTGTCATTCGGAGTTTTCCATCCTCAGTAGAAAGCTTGCAGGACTGGAGCCTTGTGCAGCCTCCTGGATTGCCAGTCCTCAGTCAAACCCCCCAACCCATGCCAGCATGGAAAGCGGATGTTAAACAAGGATGATGATGATGATGATGATGATGATGATATCAGACACACAGACACACACACACACAGAGGCAAAGCAAAAATAAAAAGCAGGAATGGTCAATTAGATGTACACAGTGAATATATTATATTCACATCCAGTGGAAGTTTTAAATGGAAAAATAGGAGTGGAAATGATGTTTCAAACATGGCTCTTCATCAGAAAGAGGAAAAAGTTTGGAGAGAAGGAAAAGGCGGAAGGAGCAGATAGTCCAGAGAGAAGCACATGTATCGTTACAAGTTCAAAAAATAACTGGGTTAAAATAATTACTTGGGACTCAGCACGCATTGATTACTTTTGTAGCCAACATATTCATTGTCTGATGAATTAGATTACAGTGACACTTCCAGGATTAAATAAATAAAATATTTTCATTATGTCTGAGACACTTTCTGAAACGAAGCATGTTATTTTCTTTTCTTTAAGAGAAAATGTAATTAGACGTTATTAGGATATTATTGACTGATAAGAATTAGTTCTGATTCTTTTTCTTTTTAAGCAACTTTTTTTTGCTTGTTTTAACACTTTGCAGACAAATTCTTCATAAACCAAGAATAATTCTTCAGAGGTATCTTTTAAGATATTTAAGTTACATAGTTTCAGCATTTTTTTTTATCATTACAATACAAGTCAAAATGCATTAATTTGTTTTCCTTGATTAATCTAATAAGGATTATTATTTGTTTAGTAATTGTTGTTCTTGTTGCAAAATCAGAAACAAACATTTAAGAATCAGAAAAAATTATTATTGCAATCGGATTTGACAGAACTGTGAGATCATCAGAAAATTTGCAGTATTTCTTCTGGTTCTTTGCATTCTGAGTTTGATACTGTCATTGTTAATTTTGCTTTTCATCCTTTTAGGGGGTTGGTAAAATAAAATACTAGTCAAGTACTAGGGGTGATGATATTGACTAATCCCTTGTTACACTAGCTACTTTTTATCCTGGAGTTGTTTAAAGAAAGTGAAGTAGTTGTTCCTCCCCTCCTTATAATCTCAAGTGGATGTAAGTGGAGCATCTAATATTAATTGAAAGATCTCTTCTCAAATCAGAATCAGCAAAGGGCACCGGTTGATTTTCCCAACCCATCATTATATATCTTTCCAAAACATTTTATGGTTCATTCTGGGAAATTTTCTAAAAATCAAGCATCATTTTGGCGTCTTATTGACTGCAACAATAGCATTTAAAACTGGATGACTGAATAATTGTTACCTAGGATATGAAGGGCCTCAAGAAGTAAGGGATTATCTACTCAGTGGTCTCAGGTCACTTAATTTAGATGTGGTAGCCATCAGTGAGACTTGGCTTTTCA
>NC_043000.1:8188636-8198636 GCF_006345805.1 Octopus sinensis
ACACAGAGATAATACAAAGTAATCATTAAACTCTGAACGTGGAGGGAGGTTGGACGAAACTAAATGCTGTGAGTCATTTATCCCAATACTGACTCTTACTTTCTCAATACACCCAATGCAGTTCTTCAATTGATGTTTATATTGACCAAAATTTGTTATGCTGTTGGATGGTCTGGACATGCATGTATTAATAATTTATAAAGATATACAATCAATAAACAAACTCATTTGCCCGATATTTATGGAGTGAGGGAGAAGAATAACTACAATAGATCAAATTATATTAAATATCCAGTCTCTTTCAACACAAGATTATGAACTCGGTACATATGACTCATCAAAGAAAGCTTGCTATGCCAGAAATCATTATTGATATATACATATGAATGGATGGCAAAGTCAATAAGGTACCAAACAATTGGTTGGAAAGACAGTAGTTCATATCCTGCCACTTGCCTTTGAAGTGTTGTTAAGATCTTTGTAGTTCCAGAAACAGGTATCACAGGGTGGTGGAGTTAACATTTATAAATTACAAATGGTTGGCTGAGCCGGTGAGGGAACCTTTACATGGTTAATTGATATGCTAGAAATAGTAGTAATATCTCCTTCAGCTTTCACTCTACTGTCATAAAAAAAATATATGAAAGATTGGATAATGTAGTTTTAATGACATCATATCTGAAAAACCAATACTATTTCTTATGGTTGAAATGTCGCAAAGCCTTGTGAGTAGATTTGGTAGATGGAAACTGAAAGAAGCCTATCGTATATATGTATGTATATATATATATATATATATATATATATATATATATATGTGTGTGTGTGTGTGTGTGTGTGTGTGTGTGTATATGTGTGTGTGTGTATATGTTTGTGTGTCTGTGTTTGTACCCCCACCCAACATCGCTTGACAACTGATGTTGGTGTGTTTACGTCCCAGTAACTTAGCAGTTTGGCAAAAGAGACCAATAGAATAAGTACTAGGCTTACAAAGAATAAGTCCTGGGGTCGATTTGCTCGACTAAAGGTGGTGCTCCAACATGGCCACAGTCAAATGACTGAAACAAGTAAAAGAGTAAAAGAGTGTATTGTTGAAATACAACCAATTCATATCTCATAAATTTTAACAGCAAGATCTTATATGAGTTCCGAAGGGCCACATGGATCCTAGCTGAGAACCACTGAGACTATATTGTATAACATTGGTCTAGATTTTATATTGAAAACTTCAGTGCTGACTTTTAGAAGAAGCTAGGATCAATAGGCTGAAACAACCCCTCAAAAATTCAGTCCCAGGGGTGTGAAGTAGCAAATGAAGAGACAGTAAATTGTCTGTGCCATCAACTGATCATTAAGCTGTTGCCTTACCTTTAATCTATAATCATATTGCTACTCCTATGGTTGTAATGGTGATAGATGTAAATGAGTACAATGATGATGATGATGATGATGAAGATGACAGCAACAACAATGACAAAAAACAACAACAACAGCACGAGAAGCAACTGCTGCCAAATTATGAATAATCACATTTTAATAACGATTTCTTACTTTGTAGAACAAGAAATAAGCATTCAGGAAGCGAATTCAATGAACTGATTTTGAATCATAGAATGTTGAAGCTAATTTGCTTCATTTGAGACACTTTTATTTCTGCATTTTGCATTTCTCATGCCTCTTTATTCTTTACTGTTTTATTTGTTTCAGTCATTTGACTGTGGCCATGCTGGAGCACCGTCTTTGGTCGAGCAAATCGACCCCAGGACTTATTCTTTGTAAGCCTAGTACTTATTCTATCGGTCTCTTTTGCCAAACCGCTAAGTTACGGGGACGTAAACACACCAGCATCGGTTGTCAAGCAATGTTGGGGGGACAAACACAGACACACGAACATATACACACACACACACACACATATATATATATAATATATATATATATATTATATATATATATACATATATACGACGGGCTTCTTTCAGTTTCTGTCTACCAAATCCACTCACAAGGCTTTGGTTGGCCCGAAGCTATAGTAGAAGACACTTACCCAAGGTCCCACACAGTGGGACTGAACCCAGAACCATGTGGTTCATAAGTAAGCTACTTACTACACAGCCACTTCAACGCCTGTTAAATTTTGGATGTGTGACTTTATAATGAATCAGTTAATGCTTCTGAAATAAGCATAAGGTGAACAATTTTAGGGAGGGAATTTGTCAATACCATCAACCCCCCCAGTAATTAACTGGTACTTTACTTAATTGATCCTAAAATGAAAGGTAAAGTTGACCTTGGTTGGATGTGAACTCAGAACATATAGAATTGTAGTAAATATGTGGCATTTTTTTCCCAATACTCTAATGATTCTGCCAAAGAACTGCCCATTTATTGTGAATTATGTCTTGTTTTGTCATGATGGCTTTGTGTTTAAGAAAGTTTGCTTTTGCAACAACTTGGTTTTAAATTTGATCTGACAGTGTAGCACCAAGGTCAAGTATATTCTATCCCTTGCGAGCTGTGGCCTTTAGTCGAGCAAATCGACCCCAAGACTTATTCTTTATAAGCCTAGTACTTATTCTGTCTCTTTTGCCAAACCACTAAGTTATGGGGACATAAACACATGAGCATCGGTTGTCAAGCGAAGCTGGGGGGGGGGAGACAAACACAGACACACAAACATACACACACACACACACACATATATATATATATATATATATACACACATATATACTACGAGCTACTTTCAGTTTCCAAATCCACTCACAGGGCTTTGTTTGGTTGGCCCAAGGCTATAGTAGAAGATACTTGCCCAAGGTGCCATACAGTGGGACTGAACCTAGAACCATGTGGTTTGTAAAGCAAGCTACTTACCACACAGTCACTCCTACGCCTATATATACATATATAAATATATGTGTGCATTCCGTGTGTGTGCATGTATATATGTATGTGTGTATGTATTCTGGACACTGCTTGCTAATTGTAAGCAAACATCACTGTCACTGTCATACAAGCAGTATCATTTGTTTGCAGTCTTCCATGAAAACATGTCTGGTCATTGAACTAAGGAACAAGGGAAATATTGCGTTACTTGGAAGCGGGCAAAGGTTGATGACAGGGAGAGTAGCAAGCTATAAGAAATAAGCCTCAAAAATTTCTAGTGATACATTTTTTTTTGCCCTTTTCAAGCCTAGCCAGGCTCACAGGCCCGGTTTCCCGGTTTCTGTGGTGTATGTGTTCCCCCCAGCTGGACAGGACATCAGTCCATCGCAGCATTACTCAAGAAACAGGAAGAGAGAGTGAGAGAAAGTTGTGGCAAAAGAGTACAACAGGGGTCACCACCACCCCCTGATGGAACCTCGTGGAGCTTTTAGGTGTTTGCACTCAATAAGCACACTGAATACCCAGTCTGGGAATAGAAACCGCAATCGTCCGACCGCGAGTCCACACCCCTAACCACTGGGCCTTTGTGCCTCCACCTAGTGATACATGATGAACATTAAAATGATTATGATGATGATGATGACGACAATGATGATGCTAAAGATGATGAAAAGTCTCAGATCTATGTTGATTGAGGATAGGAACAGAAAAGTGGAGACACATGGCCTAGTGGTTAGAGCAGCGGACTCGCAGTCGAGAAATCGTGGGTTCGAATCTCAGACCAGGCAATGTGTGTATTTATGAGTGAAACACCTAAGCTCCACTCAGCTCCGGCAGAAGGTAATGGCAAACTTCTGCTGACTCTTTCGCCACAACTTTCTCCCACTCTTTCCTCCTGCATCTAGCAGCTCACCTGCGACTGACCGGTGTCCCATCCAGGTGGGGAAACTATACACCAAGGAAACCGGGAAACCGGACCTTATGAGCCAGGTGTGGCTCAAGAAGGAACAAACAACATAAAAACAGAAAGCTAATAATGTTCATATTTTTACAAGTGTGTTTGTAGTATTTGAGATGTCAATGGAGTGTTTCTGACTGTGGATTGAAACTGAGTGGCAGAGTTGCAGATTCGTTTTGTTAAGAAATGACTCTTGCATCTCAAAATTGTGCAACAATGGAAATCATAAGGAAAGTCTGAAAGAAGTTTGACTTTGATTTCCAATACGATTTCTAAATCTGTCCTGAATCAGACTCATTGAATTCTAGACCTTTTCTGTTGTGTGTGTGTGTGTGTGTGTGCATGCGCGTCTGTATGTAAATGTTGTGTATATGCATGTGTGTTATGTAATTGCGTATGTCTGTGAGTGTGTGCATATGTGTGTCTGTATGTGAGTGCACATGCACGTGTGTATATTATGTAATTACAAATGTATATGCATGCGTGCAAGCATAAGTATATCCACATGACCATATGCATGTGTGTTTGTACATGTATATGCATATTCGTATGTAACTATATATGTGTGTGTTTGTGTGCGTGTGTGTACATGTGTATATATATGTGTGTGTGTATACATGTGTGTGTATATATATATTCATGTGTGTGTATATATATATATACATGTATATATATATTTGTGTATGTGTGTGTATGTGCATGTGCCTGTGTGTGTGCATGTGTGTGTGTGTGTGTGTGTGTGTGTGTGTGTGTAATGCAAATTGACAAGTAAATAATTATTTCTGTACTGACTTTAATTGGTGAAACATTTTAGAATGAATTGCTTTTTGATTAAAGGAAAAATCAATTTTCGACTAATTACAGTGTCTGATTATCTAATTTTAGGAGTTTTTAGTCTTTCTTCTCTTTCTCCCTCTCTCTCAGTCTCTGTCTGTCTCTCTCTTTCTTTCTCCCTTCCCTCATTCTCTCTTTCTCTTTCCTGTTTTCTCTCCTTAATGATATAAAAACTATGGAACTCACAAGGTAACAGCTATTTAACTGGGAAAAAAAATTGCAAAGTGAGAAACTTATTTTAAGGTGAAGAAAAATGAGAGAGAGAGAGAGAGCTAGAAAGGAGGAAAGGGTGAGAGAGGGAGAGAATGAGGGAGAAAGAGAGACAGGGAGAAAGCGAGACAGACAGGCAGGCATAACAGAATGTGAGAGGGGGTGAGAAGTATATGAATCTGTGTGTGGGTTTACACACCACACACACACACACACCACACACACACACACACACACACACGTGCATTATTTGTTAGTATTTTTTTTGTTATAACCGATTTTCTTGCCTAACAGACAGCTTTTAATTTAATGAGCCAGTAAGGGAAACTGTACCTGATCATTCACTCTGCTTGAAATCATAGCCAAAACTCCCTCAATTCACATCCTGCCTTCCAAAGAATAAGTTGTATGTTGGATGATGTAGTCTTAGTTGTACTGTGTTTAATCATGGCCATCTTAGAGACAGCTAATAATGATGATGGACCTCGTCAGTTTTGATAATGAGGAATCATTTGGTCAATGAACTGAGCTCTTAATGTGCAAGTGGCTGAATATTCCACAGTCACATGTACATGTAGTTTAATTTTCAAGCTGAATCAGTGTGTGACAAAACCGGATCTGTGAATTATAAATTCATCTCACAGGTTTCCTCACAGTCTCCATTTACCCGGTTACACTCACAAGGCTTCCGTCAGCCTGGGGCTATTGGAAAAAGCACTTGTCCAAGTTTCCACACTGTAGAGACAGAATGTATGTATGTATGTGTGTGTGTGTGTGTGTGTGCATGCATGTGTGTGTATGTATGTAGGTATGTTGGTACGCATGTATGTAAGTACGTACATAAGTATGTATTCAGTTTTCAGTCCTCATTCAGTTTTATTTCAAGATTTCTTGCCAATAAAGAAGGGGTCAGTCTCTAACCAAGAACCAAGGCTCCTTCATTAGTATTTCAACAACATCAACAGGGTTTTTTTGCCTGTATGTGTGTCTATGTGCAGTATTTGGAGTCTATATGTATGTATGTTTGTATGTATATATTTACGTATATATCTATGTATATATGTATGTATATATGTATGTGTTTGTATGTATGCATGCTTGTAAGTATGTATGTATGTATGTGTGAGTGTGTGTATGTATGTATGTATGCATGCATGCTTGTATGTATGTATGTATGTATGTATGTATGTATGTATGTATGTATGTATGTGTGTGTGAGTGTGTGTATGTATGTATGTATGTATGTATGTATGTAATGTATGTATGTAATGTATGTATGTATGTATGTACATGTGTGTGTATATGTATGTGAGTACAGTGTGTAGATATATGTTTGAATGTGTTTGTGTGTCTCCACTTTCATGTTCCATTCATGTACTACAAATCTACGTTGTCCCCCACACAGTCACAATCTTTAATTTATTTGACATTTTCATACCCAGAATGCATCATTTTTACACTTGAAATAAACTATTCAGTTTTCTCTCGCTGCTGAAATTTCCTAGCATTTGTTAATAGGCAAGACAAATTGTTTGTGACCTAATTAAGTGAGCTACTGACCTGATTAGATGATCTACTTAGTGATAGAGATGGATATAGTAAGAATAAATAATTAAATGAAGTGAGAGTTAGAAGGAATATATATAGAAAACTATGATCATGATGATGATCATGATGATGTTTTAGTTCAATTCAACTTTGCTGTAAACCTATGATCTAAGTTTTTCCATCCATGGCCACTCTGTCTCTCTGTATGTTTGGTATTGTATTATCTGATATGGTGAATCAACTGGTATTTTGCATTTATCAACTTTGGATGCAAACATAAATGGCAAAGTTGATTTTGGTGAGATTTGAACTCAGTGAGCAGAGAGCCAGAAAAAAACACAGCAATGCATTTCATCCAATGCTACAATGACTTTCTCAATTTGCTGTCATAAAATTATAAGCCTGGCACTGGTGCTATGTAAATAGTACAGGTGATGGTGTCACATAAAAAGCACTGGGGTCATGTAGAAAGCACCAGTGCTACATAAAAATAAAACACCCAGTTCACTCTAACTCTAGCAGGTTAAACATAACAGAAGGAAGAGAGAAAGAAAGTTGAGAGAGAGAGTGGGAGAGAGAGGAGAAAGATGAAGAGAGGAAGAAAAAGAGAGATAGAGAGAGGGAAGAGGAGAGAAAGTGAGAGTGAGAAACTGGAGAGGAGTTGCTTTATTGAGAACCAGAAAGTATGTTGTCAAGAGGGCTGCATGTGTGCATGTGTGTGCACATGTGTGTGTATGTAGAAACTAAGCTAAAACAGACTATGGAACCCAGTGCAGCCCCTGGCTTTGCCAGTTCCTGTCAAGCCATCCAACCCATGCCAGCATGGAAATGGATGTTAAATAACGAGGAAGAGGATAATGAAAATTATAGACCTTATTGATCTTGGTGGAATAAAAAGTAAAGTTTAGAGGATTTGAACTCAGGATGTAGAAGGAGGAAAGTGAAATTGGTAAGGCATCTAGTATGGCAATGTGGCTCTCTTCTGTTTTGGAAGGCGGTGAGCTGGCAGAAACGTTAGCAAGCCGGGCGAAATGTTTAGCGGTATTTCATCTGTCTTTACGTTCTGAGTTCAAATTCCGCCAAGGTTGACTTTGCCTTTCATACTTTCAGGGTCAATAAATTAAGTTCCAGTTACGCACTGGAGTCAATGTAATTGACTTAATCCCTTGTTTGTCCCCTCTATGTTTAGCCCCTTGTGGCAATAAAGAAATAAGTATGGCACTCTTCTGTTTTGTCCCTGTGCAAGCCATGTTGTGAATGCATGGATTAAGGATTTGTAAGACAGGAAAGCAGCAATATTTGTGGTTGTTTAGCCCCACATTTGGTTTGATTGTGTTAACTCATGATGAAAGCTGTAAACATTCCATCTTCTTCTTTTCTTCGGAAGTGCTGCATCTAGGACTACAGTAATCCCTTGACTATCTTGGGTGTTACGTTTCAAAAACTCCTGTGATAGATGAAAATCAATGAAGTAGGAACAATTCTCTACTGTATAATTTTTAAAATTATTTTTATAATTTTTATGTATTTATTTTATTATAAATGCAAAACAACACCACAGAGGAATCGATGTAAGCTTAAATAGGTGTAGGAGTGGCTGTGTGGTAAGTAGCTTGCTTATGAACCACATGGTTCTGGGTTCAGTCCCACTGCATGACACCTTGGGCAAGTGTCTTCTACTATAGTCTCAGGCCAACCAAAGATTTGTGAGTGGATTTGGTAGACAGAAACTGAAAGAAGCCTGTCGTATATATGTATATATATATGTGTGTATGTGTGTGTGCATATGTTTGTGTGTTTGTGTTTGTCCCCCCAACATCGCTTGACAACCGATGCTGGTGTGTTTACGTCCCCGTAAGTTAGCGGTTCGGCAAAAGATACCGTTAGAATAAGTACTGGGCTTACAAAGAATAAGTCCTGGGATCGATTTGCTTGACTAAAGATGGTGCTCCAGCATGGCCTCAGTCAAATGACTGAAAGAAGTATAAAAGAGTAAAAGAGTGAAAAGAGAGTAATAAACCATGATAGGTGAACCACAATATGGCGAGGAATTACCATACATTATAAAAATGATCAAAAATAATTATATTATTAATGAAAATAAGTACATTGTTAATGAAGATAACTACATTAATTAACGAATAAAAATGATAACATTATTTAATCAAAAAAGTAAGTACATAATTTAATTAATGAAAATGTACAATTATTTAACAAATTAAAATAACGGTTTCAAATTTAGGCACAAGGCCAGCAGTTTTGAAAGTTGGATGTTACTTGATACCATCAAGTCCAATACATGACTGCTACTTTATTTTATTAACCCCAGAGGGATGAAAGCAAATGATGAGGTATGAAAGCAAAAGATGATCCAGTACATAAAGAACTGGAGGAAAATGGTAGTTCATATTTTCTGCACTCTAACAATTTTGCCAGATGTCTGCTCCAAGGTTTATAATTTTGGCGCAAGACACTGAAAGGACAAAAGGCAAAGCTGACTTCAGTGGAATTTGAACTCATGATGTAAAAAGCCAAAAGAAATCCCACTAGAATTTTCTCTGACAAAAATAAGACAACAAAGGAGCCTGTATATGGCCAGCTGACCTGTTAGAAATAGCAACTAAGTCTCCCTTAAATCACATCATTTTGTCCTTTAAAAGGAAGTCGTTAAATAATGTAGTCACAGATATGAATTGCTTGAGAGAAGAAACATGATGGTCATGGCTAGAAAGCCTTTGGTCATTGATCTGCTCAGTTACAGATGACCTGGCCGCAAACAACAGAAACAACCAATGGAAATAGTTGTTGCTGTTGCTTGTAAAATCCTTCAGTAAAAGTCCACCAGTGTGAGGTGTAATTTGAACAGAAAAAGTGGACTTAAAAATTTAATTTTGTTATGCCATGTACTAGGGTGTACTAGGGTGTTTTGAAAAGATCCTAGCTTTAAGGGTATTGCAGAAGACCTGGTTGGAGGCCTAAACTTCTGAATTCTTTCACAGGGTTTAGAAAAGCCGAAGGATTGCTGCAATAAATGTGTGAATCTGAGAGGAGAATATGTTGAATAAAATCATAATTAACTGATCCTATACACACACACACACACACACACACAAAGGGTGCTGCAAAGTTCCTGGCTTTAAGAGTATTGTGAAAGGCTTGGTTGGAGGCCTAAACTCCTGAATTCTTTTACAGGGCTTAGGAAAACTGAAGGACTGCTTAAATAAGTGTATAAATCTGAGAGGGGAATATGTTTTCGGCACCACCTTGTGTATATACATATACATACATATATACAGTAATCCCTTGACTACCACAGGTGTTATGTTCCAGAACCCCATGTAATACGTGAAAATTCACGAAGTACAAACAGTACTGTACTGTATATTTTTTTAATTACCTTTATAATTTGTATATATTTAATTTATCATAAATACAAAACAACCCCATGGAGGAATCTATGTAAGCTTAAATAATAAGGCACAATAGGTGAACCATAATATGGTGAAGGATTACTCTCTCTCTCTCACTCTCTCTCTATCTCTCTCTCTCTCTCCTCTCTCTCTC
>NC_043000.1:8203636-8211136 GCF_006345805.1 Octopus sinensis
TGCCGGACAGCAAATAGAGACTCGGACATTGCTTAGGAAATAATTTTCATTTTTAACCTCGTATATAGTACACACTAGGGATTTTGACCTTTAAATGTTGGGGAAAAATGCTGATTATACACAAGGATTTATGGTATATTATTTAGTTTGAAACAATGCTCCTAAATCTATTAGTCCATTAACACTTCATGAACTTCAAGGCCTTGTCATCAGAATGAAGTGATGGTATTACATCCTATTGGGTGACTTGCCCAGACCAATGCATCTCAATGCATCTTTAGGGAATCCCATGCCTTTGCATTCCTTACTTGGACATCTATTCCTGTTGAAGAAACATGATAGTAATAATAGTATGTTATTTTTGCGTTTTTTAGTTATAACAATATTCCCATGATTCTGTTTTTGAAATGTTTATGGATTAAAGAATTAGAAATATCATTTTTCTAAATTAAATATAAAAGACTAATAAGAAAATATATATGGACCTAAATAAAATATTAAACTCGAACCCATAATTTAATACACACACACATACACACACACAAGCACATACACAGTTGGCAGAAGATGTGACCATACACTAAAGATATTGAGTCCGCCTTTGGTCATGACTGACCGTGGGATTGCACCTAGAAAGTTACCCTCCCAGGCACAATTCCGGGCAAGGATGTTTATGGAAGACCAGCAGTCACCCATGCATACCGGCCTCCCCTCTCCACGCCACCAGTGTTATTCAAGGGAAAAGCAAAGGCCGCAACTCATTTCTACAACTGAGTAAACTGGAGCAACATGAAATAAAGTGTCTTGCTCAAGAACACAACACACAGTCCGATCCAGGATTCGAACTCACAACCTCATGACCGTAAGCTCGATGCGCTAACCATTGAGCCATACACCTTTACACTGAAGATACAGGTGTCAGCTAAGGTAGGGGTCCCCAACCAGACTGCAGACAAGCACCAAACAATGAATCTTTTGGTACCAGGCTGCACAGAAAGAACAAATATTTAAATTTCATTTCTATTTTATTGACTGCAGAGTGTTTTTGCATTGTATATGTATTATCTTTTCTTTAGCTTTTCATTTTTTTTTGCATGTTT
This sequence comes from Octopus sinensis, assembly GCF_006345805.1. NCBI lineage: Eukaryota > Metazoa > Mollusca > Cephalopoda > Octopoda > Octopodidae > Octopus > Octopus sinensis. Next base: position 8,204,737 of record NC_043000.1, read on the forward strand.
CAGTCGTTAGCCTATGGCCTTGCTGGGGCACCACTTTGAAAAATTTTTAGGGAAATTAGTCAACACCAGTACTTATTTTTTTAAAGCCTGGTACTTATTTTAGTGAACTCTTTTGCTGAACCACTAAGTTATGGTGATGTAAACACATCAACACCAGTTGTCAGGTGGTGGTGGAGAATAAACACACACACACACACATGACAAGCTTCTTTCAGGTTCTATCTACCAAATCCACTCACAAGGCTTTGGTTGGCCCAAGATTAACCCTTTTGTTACCATATTTCTGTTGAGATGCTCTGTATGTCTTTCAATTAATTTTAAATATAACAAAGAATTTAGTAATATAACTTAGTTATCATTAAGCTAGTGTTAGGAACATAAATTGTGACTAAGGTTTGGTGGAAGATTTTAATTCAAAACTTATGAAAACAAGACATTTGTGCTACAGAGCCAGTGGTGGTTTCAGCCGGGTTGGTAACAAAAGGGTTAAAGTAGAAGACACTTGCCCATAGTGCTACACAGTAGGACTGAACCTAGAATCATGCGGTTGGGAAGCAAGCTTCTTACCACACAGCCACTCCCGTAATATATATATATGCTTAATATACATAATTATTAAATAATATATTATCCACGTTCTTGTTATGTTTGCCCATTATGCCACTCTTCTGTGGAAAGATCATCTTGCATGAGACCAATCTGTGGTGCAAAAAGGGTTGTGGACCACTGAGCCAAGATGACTCTGAAGCACCTAACAAGATGCGGATACTAATGTTTGTCAGTTGGCTGTAGATCTGATGGTATGCCAAAACCATTTGTTAGCCAGGATGACAGCTGTTGTGATAGTAACTTACATAATAAATAATAATTTACACTTTACCCCCTACCCCAGCTATTGAGCACTCTTTCTTCTGCTCATCACCACTTGAGTGTATGTGTGTGTGTGTGAGTGTGTGTGTGTGTGAGTGTGTGTGTGTGTGTGTGTGTGGTGTAAGTATGCATATTTGTATTAAATGGTTAAGTAGAAGAATAGCAGGAATTTAATTAACATCAGCCTCCTCCGCTCCTTTATCACCACTGTCATTATGATCTCCACCCCCACCCCCACCATCACCACCACCACCACCAACAACAACAACAACAACACCATTATCGCCAGCAACAGCACCACCATCAACCAATGTTGTCATACCAGAAAATCTTATCTTTCCTCTGCATACTGAACAATTCCTTTAAAGCATAGTCACTCACTCAATTCACTTGCATTCAAACTTTCTTCAGAGATTAACATTGCACAGTCAAAAACAGATTACTCTAAACACGTCTGTATCCAATTTCTATGACTTGGCTGCCTTCACTGTCCATATTTCCTTTGCCATTTAGCATCTTATTTCCTACGCAGCCATCATACAGCATGCTTTTGATTTTTTTTTTTATGAGAGAAGCTCTTTGTTTTCTGCAGTAGTTCTTGTAGAGTTTGCCTATGTCTACACCAGTGTTTTTCAACCATTTTTTACCTATGAACCGCTTTGATCCCTATTTCATTCATATGGACCCCACCAAAGCCAATTGATATTTTTAAAAAATTTCATTAGGCGCAGGAGTGGCTGTGTGGTAAGTATCTTGCTTACGAACCACATGGTTCCGGGTTCAGTCCCACTGCATGGCACCTTGGGCAAGTGTCTTCTACTATAGCCTTGGGCCAACCAAAGCCTTGTGAGTGGATTTGGTAGATGGAAACTGAAAGAAGCCTGTCATATATATGTATACATATATGTGTGTGTGTATATATGTTTGTGTGTCTGTGTTTGTCCCCCCAAACATCGCTTGACAACTGATGCTGGTGTGTTTACGTCCCTATAACTTAGCGGTTCGGCAATAGGGACCGATAGAATAAGTACTAGGCTTACAAAGAATAAGTCCTGGGGTCGATTTGCTTGACTAAAGGCAGTGCTCCAGCATGGCCACAGTCAAATGACTGAAACAAGTAAAGCGTATATATTTTTTATCTTTTATCTTTTAAATTTTACTTGTTCTACTCATCTGACTGCGGCCATGCTGGGGCATCACCTTGCAGAATTCCAGTTGAACAAATCAAACACAGCACTCATTATCTTTGTAAAGCCTGATATTTATTCTGTTGGTCTCTTTTGCTGAACCACTAAGTTGCAGGGACATAAACACAACAACACCAGTTGTCAAGTGATGGTGGAGGACAAATACAGACACAATTATCCTGACTTTAAGGCTATTGCGAAAGGCCTGGTTGGAGGCCCAACCTTCCAAGTTCTTTTACAGGGCTTAGAAAAACTGGAGGACCACTGCAATAAGTATGTGAATCTGAAAAGGGGATATGTTAAATAACATCATAATTAACTGATCCTTCTGTATTTTCTTTTACCCAAAGCCAGGAACTTGTCAGCACCCCCTCATACACACACATACAGACATATACATATATGATGGGCTTCTTTCAGTTTCTGTCTATCAAATTCACTTACAAGGCTTTGGTTGATCTGAGGCTATAGTAGAAGACACTTGCCCAGGGTTAAACGCAGTGGGACTTAAGCTGGAACCATCTAGTTAGGAAGCAAACTTCTTACCACACTGCCAAACCTGCACATTTTTATTAGGAATTGTATAAAAAGTAAAATTATCAAAAATTTTGTGTATTGTAGAAGTAAAACCAATTTATTGCAGATAAACCCAAATGAAATCATAGTTGTGGCTGATGCTGGTGTGACTTAACTGGCACTCATGCCAGTGGCACATAAAATGCACCTTTTGAGCATTAGGCCACATGGAGGCCACATGGAGCCAATGTTATTGTTGTGTATGTAGCACCTGTGTTGGTGGCATGTAAAAAGCACCTTTTGAGTGTTGGGCCTCACAGAGTCAATGACAAATGACTGAGACCTTTGTCAATATGCTGTGTTTGAGAAGAAGATCCATGAAGCCAAATGAAATTGTAGTCATGGCAGATACTAGAGTTATGCAACAGGAACCCATGCTGGTGGCATGTAAAAGCACCCATCACACTCTTGGATTGGTTAGTATTAGGAAGGGCATCTGGCCATAGAAACCATGCCAAATTAAACTGGAGTCTGGTGCAGCCTCTTAGCTTACTAGCCCTGATCAAACCATCCAACCAAGGCTAGCATGGACAACAGACATTAAATGATGATGATGTGTGTATGTGTGTGTACATATGAAAAGCTTCTTTCAGTTTCTTATTTCTTTACTGCCCACAAGGGGCTACACACAGAGAGGACAAACAAGGACAGACAAACAGATTAAGTCGATTATATTGACCCCAGTGCATAACTGGTACTTATTTAATTGACCACGAAAGGATGAAAGGCAAAGTCGACCTCAGCGGAATTTGAACTCAGAACGTAGCGGCAGACGAAATACCGCTAAGCATTTCGCCCGGTGTGCTAGCGATTCTGCCAGCTCACCACCTTCTTTCAGTTTCTGTCAACCAAATCCACTCACAAGGCTTTGGTTGGCCTGGGGCTATAGTAGAAGATAGCAGTATATAGTAGACACTTGCTCAAAGTACCACACAGTGGGACTGAACCTTTGTCTTTATTTTTTATTATGATGATAATCAAATTAGTTTCTTACAAAACTTACATACCACAACCACTTAATTACCATATCACAAAACCATAAAACTAGAGGCTGATATTAAAGGCAGACACCTACATCACTATAAAGAATACAGCACAGTATTATACATGAATATGTTGTCCAACAGAGAAAATATCTGGTTTAGATTTTTATGATAAAGTATCAATTGCTAATAATTAACTGAGAATGGTTGTAAAGCAGATAAGCACTTAATGAAGGTTTCTTAGAAATGTGTTTGTTTCTGTACAGATCTGATGAATGAACTGTGTTTACTTGGGCAGGAGTTAGGATTTTTTTTTTTTTGCGCCCTTTTAAAGCCTAGCCAGGTTCATGGGCCCAGTTTCCCGGTTTCCATGGCATATGTGTTCCCCAGCTGGACGGGATGCCAGTCCATCACAGGAATAAATGCACCCTTTTAAAGCCTTGCCAGGCTCATGGGCCCGGTTTTCCAGTTTCAATGGCGTATGTGCTCCCCAGCTGGACGAAAAGCTAGTCCATCGCAGCGTTACTCATTTTTGCCAGCTGAGTGGACTGGAGCAACGTGAAATGAAGTGTTTTGCTCAAGAACACAATGCATCGCCCGGTCCAGGAATCGAAACCACAATCTTACGATCATGATACTGACACCCTAACCACTAAACCACGGGCCTCCACTAGTTAGGATGTAATATAAGTTTAAAAATGCATTTTCTTCGCAGCCTTTTAAATTACTTCAGTGTAAATTTAGAGGATGTTGATAGTGAAGAGCAATCTGAACATTTCCTCCCAGGCAGAAAAAAAAAGAGAAGAAAGATTATGGCAAAAGATACTTCGAACATTAGAAGATAAACGTCTTGGCAGTCTATTGTTGGTTCCTTATAAGAGAGAAAAACAAATGATTATGTTTAATATTCCAAGAATAGAAAGCTACTAGTTTAAACTGCACTTGTTGAACTAACTTTTGCTATGACTTCAGATGTTGAGTTAACATGAAATGGATAGAATTTATCAGATATTTAATGTATTTCTTGCCAGAATGTTATTTTGTGTGTGTGTGTGTGTGTGTGAGAGAGTTTATGATTGGATAGAGCAAAAACAACTACCTTTGTGTTTCTCACCACATGGTTTTGAGTTCAGTCCTACTGTGTAGCACCTTGGACAAGTGTCTTCTATATACTACTATCTGAAAGAAGCTTGTGTATATATACATACATACACACACACACACACATATATATATATCATCATCATCATCATCATCATCATCGTCGTCGTCGTTTAACATCCGCTTTCCATGCAGGCATGGGTTGGATAGCTTGACTGAGAACTGGCGAACCAGATGGCTGCACCAGGCTCCAATCTGATCTGGCAAAGTTTCTTCTGCTGGATGCCCTTCCCAACACCAACCACTCTCTGAGTGTAGTGGGTGCTTTTATGTGCCACTGGCAATGACCACGCTCAAAAGCTGTTTTTTACATGCCACCTGCATGGGAACCAATCCATTGGCACTGGCAACAACCATGCTCGAATGTTGTTTTCCACATACCACTGGCACATGAACCAGTAAGGCGATGCTGGCAACGATCACGCTCGAATGGTACTATTTACATGCCACTGGTACAGGAGCCTGTCAGCAGCCCTGGCAATGGTCATGCTCGGATGGTGCTTTTAATGTTCCACTGGGACGAGTGCCAATCAGGTGGTACTGTCATCGGCCATGTCAACGATTATGCTTTTGATTTCACTTGCCTCTACAGGTCATCGCAAACAGAGTTTATTGTCCAATGAATGAAGGGTACTCATAAGTGGGCTGGCTATACATATATGTATAGCTACATACATACATACATACATACATACATACATACATACATACATACATACATACATACATACATACATACATACATACATACATACATACATACATACATACATACATACATACATACATACATACATTAAAAGTCAGGGTACAAAATGCACCTGTTTGCTAGAAAGAAGAGTTAAAACTCTCCAGCACCATGCATCTCTCACTATATCTAAACAAACCTGAAGGGTTTAAAGTACAGAGAAGAGCAACACATAGGTCCTTTTTAATAATGACTATAATTATATATTATTTATTAGATAATATATGCTCCATTTAGAGCAACTAAACCTAAATGATTGACTGAAAAAAGATGAGCCGAGCCACTGGGAATTGAACATGACATCAATGCTTACATGGCTCCATACGCACTCAATTCAACCACATAGCCCACCCATCAATTTCAGACAATTTTAATGTATAGATAATTTTAGTACCCAAAAACAAGATAAAATGGACACCTTTGATGCAAACAGCAAATAGAATCAATCTGACCATTTCCTAACCATGTTAAACCTTCTTCAGAGAAGGAAGAACTATCTTCTGTCCTTGTAAGTCATTGCCATTTAACCATTTAGCATTCAGGTTACTCTGTCAAATGCAATGCTCATCTCTTTGCATTAATTCAAATTAAACATTTATTGTCTTGTAGCCTCAAGACTTCAGTGGTGTGATTGTTTATCTTTAGGAAGACATTGTAAGGTAGGTATAAGAGGCCAAATCCAGCTGGTTTGAGCATAAAACAGGTCGAATATTTGGGCCGGATATGGCTGATTTAAACGCTAAAAGGTCAAATAAATTTGCATAGAGCTAAATTAGTTCTGTTTCAGTTACACAATTGTGCATAATGAATGAATTAATTATTCATGTTGTTATAACTTGAACCATTATACAAATTAAATAAATTCAAAGTGGTGC
>NC_043000.1:8216136-8226136 GCF_006345805.1 Octopus sinensis
GTATTGATTTTTCTCAATATAGGCATTAATTTTATAGGGGTGTATGCTTATTGACAATTTAATTGATCCCAGTACTCTTCTCCTAATTTTTTTATATTGACATCAGTCATTGGATTGTGGCCATGTTAGAGCAACACTTCCAAAAGTAGATGGTGGGTCGGTCATATTGATCTCCATGCTTACTTCATTCCGGGGCTTATTTTATTAGTATCACTATTAGTTCAATGACTAAAGTACAAAGCCTAAAGGAACACAGCACAAACAGCAGTGGTTTTTAGACTGGTGTAAATATAAACAAAGATTCAGACAGAACCACACGTACACACCCCCACACATCTTTATAAGGAAAACAATGTTGACAGTGTTTACAAAGTTTTACCATTGACTGAATTTGTCAGACAGCATATCATCATCATCATCATCATTATCATCGTTTAACGTCTGCTTTCTATGCTGGCATGGGTTGAATAGCTTGACCTTTCTCTAAGCAGTGGATATACTTGTACGATTAATGAGTATTTCATATGTTTGCAGGGTTCAGAGCATGAAGAAGGCAATGAGGAGCAGCTGTAGATTTTGTCTGAAACTAGAATCCCCTATAATTGCACCCAGCCTTTTCTTTCAATGTCTCTTCTGGTCTTAATTATAGGCTGTGTATAATAATTAGAGTGCAATGGCTTACTATCTCACATTCATCTCATACATCACACCCCAACTCTCTCTCTCTTTCTCTCTCTCTCTCTCTCTCTCTCTCACATACATGAAAGTAAAAAGGATAATTGTTATCAACTCTCATGAAACAACAAAATTATAACATTTTTTACTACATTTCCTCAAATGAAAATTCCCTTTTGTTGAAATGCATTAGTCATAGCCCTTTGAAGAACTGGTATCTGAAGAGAATTACATTTTAGTGATAAAAAGCATTATATGTTAGTTATAAAAGGGAATATCAAAACTCAGTACAAATTGACTGATTCAGTTTCATTAAAAGTTAATATCTTGTGATTCTAAATACAAAATTAAGACAAAGAAAGCAAAACAAGAGGATAAAGTTGACTTGAAGTAACACTAAAAGATGAAGCTTTAGACGAGCCAAAGTGAACGAAAGCAAAGATGGTGACTTGTTCCATAACTTTGGTCAACTGGTTGGGGAATATTTATAAAAGCCTGGTCCACATTTAAATAATAGTGGCATGACTGTGTAGTTGAGAAGCTTACTTCCCAATTGCATACATTTGGGTTCAGTCTCACTGCATGGTACTGCAACAGGATGAAAGGTTTGTAACCCTGGATGGGGGCAGCTTTCATCCTTTACATTAAAATATTAATCGAAGGAAAAAGACTTCCGATTAACTTCAACAGCATAAATATTTTATTTCTGGATTTGCAATATATATAGGCATAGGAGTGGCTGTGTGGTAAGTAGCTTGCTTACGAACCACATGGTTCCGGGTTCAGTCCCACTGCATGGCACCTTGGGTAAGTATCTTCTACTATAGCCTTGGGCCGACCAAAGCCTTGTGAGTGGATTTGGTAGACGGAAACTGAAAGAAGCCCATCGTATATATATATATATATATATATATATGTATGTGCGTGTTTGCATGTCTGTGTTTGTCCCCCCAACATTGCTTGACAACCGATGCTGGTGTGTTTACGTCCCCGTAACTTAGCAGTTCGGCAAAAAAGAGACCGATAAAATAAGTACTAGGCTTACAAAGAATAAGTCCTGGGGTCAATTTGATCGACTAAAGGTGGTGCTCCAGCATGGCCACAGTCACATGACTGAAACAAGTAAAAAGAGAGAAAAATAGATATACATTCTTCTTCAGGACGAATCGGCAGCCTAGGAGCTCATCGTAGTAGTCAAGTGGAGTGAGCCAAATCCTGTCCGTTCAAGCATAGCGTAGCAATGCCACGAGGTGGAAGCTTGAGAGAGCTGCTACAACATGACCGTCCTGTTCGGCTGTTAGCGTTCGAGAGGCTGATACGAGGGAAATTTTACTTCTGCGAGTTTTCTGTGCATGCGCATGAGGGAACTTCCAGCAGGCCGCCCAGAAGAATCCAGCTCTGTGCATGCGTGCAGGAGATTTCCAAGATGGTATCACTACAATACCTTGAACAAATGTCTTCTACTGTAGTTCCAGGTCAACAAGTTGAATTGCTTCATAGAAACTGAAAGAAAATTGGCATGTGTGTGTGTGTGTGTGTGTGTGTGTGTGCTTGTTTGCAAATGTGGTCAGTTGCATAGTGCAGTGGGCAATGTTATCAGTTTTTCCTGTAAACAACTCATCCTATCACTTCATGCCTTCCTTCCAAGCCACATAGAATAAGAGTTCCTATACTTGAGAAACAGGTGAGGATTTAGCATCTGGAAAGGTAAGGCATCCAGCTGGATAACAATGCCTCAGATAACATATCAAACTCACTTGTACAAACATGGAAAATCTTCATCCTCATCCTCATCGTCATCCTTGATTTTCTATTTCTGGATGCCCTTCGCTTCACCTGTTTCCAGGCAAGGTCATGTTTCCTCATAGCTAGATATGTTATTGCAGAATATTGGAAATGAATGACACTGCTTGTATAACAGTAAAATTTGTTTACAACTATCATGAACTGTTAAGACAAGGAACCACTAATGCAAGCAAAGACAAGGAACCACTAATGCATGCAAAGACAAGGAGACACTAATGCTTACATACATACAAACACATGCACACACACACACACACACACCTACATATTTTTTTCTATTTCTGTGTGCCAAATCCACTAACAAGGCTTTACTTGACCCAGGGCTGTAACAGAAGATGGTCCTAGTTGCCGTGCTGTGACACTGAACCCCAAACCATGTAATTGGGTGGTAAACTTCTTAACCACACTTTTCACACCTATACCTGGATGTAAAACAAACAAACAAAGAAATACACTGGATTAATTTTCCAATCACTGTCGGAAGGCAACTTCTGTAGAACAAGGTAAACTTCAAAAAGTAAGCTAGCAAAATGCTCGTCAATTTTGAAATGAAACCACTATTTACAGTGGTAATCTATACCACGCTGTGGAGTATGCCGTAAATCCTCGAGTATAGTCCGCTCTTGAGTATAATACGCAGGGGATATTTAGGGGGCTGTACCTCTGAAAAACCTAAACCTTGTGTATAATACGCACCCCTTCTCTAACTTGAGTCAAGGAGGTCTATATAACGTCCTTGGTTTGTAAAAATGTATACGGTAGTGTCCTTTATTATTATTGTATATATAACATAATACAAACGTGTAGCTTTTTTGTGCATTTTGTTTGCAGAAAATAAAGAAATAACAGTAATAACGTTTAACAATGTTGCTTACTGCAAGTTATGGATGATTCTTTTATGACTTCATTGCTTTCAGGCTTAGCTTAAGGTATTTTCATGCCCAACATCACAAAATGTGTCTGAATAAACATTACCGGACAGCAAACAGAGACTGGGACATTGCTTAGAAAATATTTTTCCTTTTTAACCTTGTCTAGGGATTTTGCACTAGGGATTTTGATCTTTAAATTTTGGGAAAAAAATGCGGATTATACTCGAGGATTTACGGTAATTAAAATGAACAATTATTGAGAATTTGGTATCTTGGTCACAAGCACAATACAATGATGAAGACAGGGTGTGAATTATGAAAATTAGGAACTTTTGTATAGTACCTTATCAATTTGATCAAACGAGCATCTGAGTGGGAAGGGTCACTTGATGTGCAAGAAAAAGCAGCCAAACACTGCTCGAGTTACAGTCTAGATCAGTCATGGGTAAACTGTGATCTGTGGGATTTTCTGACGATTGTGCCTAACAAAAAATTACCTTGAATTGTTTTTGTAGTATGAGCTGCTGATGATAAACCATGTCCCTTGTGAACCACTTCTTGAAAAAAGGTTATTCATGCCTGTTCTAGGTGCACTATGTTTCAAAAAATGGCAGCTTGGTCATTATTGAAATACCTTTCAGCATAGACTCAGTTACAACTTCAAGAACAGCAACAACAACAATAACTGATATGTATTTCATTATGAGATGGTAATCAAAATCAGTTCTCTTTCTTATATCAAATCAGCGTATGGCTAACCTATGACAACAAGTCCTTTGTATATTTGCTAAAGTCACTAACAACCTTGTATGGTACTTTTTTTTTAAAACTCTGGTTCAAACATTATGCTTTGAAGTTAAAGAAGGATTGAAAATCATGTCTGGCAATAGATACTGCAGTTATATGTAACATGAGAAACTATTCCAACAAAAAATAAATAAATAGAACCAAAAATAAATCTATACACTTTGCATGGCATTTATTGCTCTACAAGTTATCTAACAAAAACTTAAAATAATTAGATATACACATATTATGTTTAACCTTTTCAAAACCTCAACTTTAGGTAATAAATTTTCATATGGTAAGAGAGAGATAAAGCATGAAATGTAATTAAATTTAAAAAAAGGGGGAAAATATTTAGAGTTGATATTTCCAAGTAATGTTTCAATAGATAAAATGTTAGGTGCCATTAGCTGCTCTTGAAGGTGTTAAGGCCATGTTGTTTTGATATCAACTGGGTATCATTAAATCAATACAGATGTTCCTGTTAATATTTCCACCACTCTCTTTTTCTCCTCCCTCCCTTTCTCCTGCACCTTCATACACACAATAGTTAATCTTCATGCCTTAATCTGTATGTTTTTAAAAAAGAAGCATGTTTAAACTTAACTATCTTTTAACTAATAAAAATTCCATATAATTCTATAACAAAGAATTTATTGGAGTCATAAATAACAAAAGGTCAGGTATTTGGGACCAAATTTTAATATTTTATGTTTGTATTAAAATAGACTTTCATTCTTCTGGGAGAAAAATATATCAGTTATATGGCTTCTTCCAGCTTAATACCTTCTTCCAGCAAATAAATGCACTTGAGTAAGTTAATGGAATATTTGCTCATTATACAATGTCCTATCAATCTAAAGTGGATAACATTGAAAACTTACTTCCTCATTGTGTCATTATAAAACTGTGTGAACAGAGTCAGTGAGAAATTAAATATTTTGGCTCATACTCTGGACATCTTAATATTTTGACCATCTGCATCTCTCAACCATTCATATTTGACAGTTGCATCAATGTGTTGAATTGCCAACCACTAGCTTCTGTCGTAAGACCAGAAGATACTGATCTTTATGTCAATGCATCAATGAGGAGGCCTCCTTATTGTAGCATATGAAACAAAGCTCTCAAAAATCTAGAGACTTTTTTATGTGCTTGTTTAGGAAACAACATTGCATCTACAGAAATGAATGTAGAAATTTGTACCACAAAATCATGGGTTAATCTTGATGGTTTCAATTTCATTTGGAAGTTAGCATCACCAGATGATGATCTTAAATGAAGCATCTGATCAAACAAAGACTGTTTGGTAGCCTTCTTGCCAAATGTCATTAAAGAGACATATATATTTTGTATGACAACTGCTGAGGTGTTCTGCAAGAACTCGTTGGTAATACACTGCTATGAACACCTGACAATTGATATGCATGGATTGGCTATCCAGTAAAAACCACCAGTGATACAGAATGATGCTTTGATGACCTCCTGAACATTATGCTGGATCACAGGAACAGTTAGCTGTAAGAGAAGATGTAAAATATACTTCTTTCAAATGCTCAGAAGGGATTCCTAGAAACAGTTTACAGTTTCTGTGACTTATGTAACCTAATTAGTAGTGACGGTGGGTGTTCGGAAACTATAGTTGCCAGAGTAAGAATGAGATGGAAAAGTTCAGGGTGCTATGATCATTACCAGCAACAAATATTTTCTCTTACAGAGTGAAGGGCAGATTGTAGGTTGTTTATGATGAGCATCCAACTGAAGAAATCATGCCAAAAATGGAACACAGAAGTGTAGTCCTTGACCTCTGCAGGAATAACTGACTCAAAGCAGCCCGTACCAGCAATCAAAAGCAGATGGAAGTGATGATGTCATCATTGTCATCGCTGTCATTGTTACCATCATCATTGTCATCATCACCATCATCAATATCATCATCATAATGTAACAGTTGAGGTATAGAGACTAAAGGCTGAGTGGAGATATTTTATTTGCTTTTACAATTGCTGATATGGGATGATGTTCATCACCACTTTAGCTTATAAAGGTGGAGGCGCAATGGCCCAGTGGTTAGGGCAGCGGACTCGCGGTCGTAGGATCGCAGTTTCGATTCCCAGACCGGGTGTTGTGAGTGTTTATTGAGCGAAAACACCTAAAGCTCCACGAGGGTCCGGCAGGGGATGGTGGTGATCCCTGCTGTACTCTTTCACCACAACTTTCTCTCACTCTTACTTCCTGTTTCTGTTGTACCTGTATTTCAAATGGCTGGCCTTGTCACTCTCTGTGTCATGCTGAATATCCCCGAGAACTACGTTAAGGGTACACGTGTCTGTGGAGTGCTCAGCCACTTGCACGTTAATTTAACGAGCAGGCTGTTCCGTTGATCGGATCAACCGGAACCCTCGTCGTCGTAACCGACGGAGTGCTTCCATTCCAGCTCATAAAGGCACCACACAATCAAGAGACATCTCACCAGAGAATAAGAATGCCATCCAAGTTCAAGTTTTACTCTTGAAAATGTTCTACCCAAAACTTAACAAAGCAAAATAATTAAAACTACATACAAATGTTAAGATCCACAGGACATCACTATAAATGGGAGATTAGCTAAGATTTCACTAAAATGATACATATAAATGTGTGTGTGTGTGTGTGTGTGTATCTAACTTTCAACAGACAGCTAGCCTATCATTTGTAAAACTTTCAGAAATTTCAGAGGAGTCTGTTCATGAGGTGTGTAGAATAAAGGGTTTTTATTTGAATGTAAAAGTAAATATCTGCTGTCCAGAAGGAACATTAACTATGAGTGATAAAGAGATATGATACTAGATAAGAAGAACCGTAACATACTAACGGCATTGGTATTGATATTTTTAAACCTTAATGGGCATTATAGATGGACATTATTCATCATCATGACTAGATAGACATTGTATGTATGTATGTATGTATGTATGTATGTAGTATGTATGTATGTATGTATGTATGTATGTATGTATGTATGTATGTATGCATGTATGTGTGTATGTATGTATGTATGTATGTATGTGTGTATTATGTATGCATGTATGTATATATTATGTATGTATGTATGTGTATGTATGAATGTATGTATGTATGTATGTGTGTGTATGTATGTATGCATGTATGTATGTATTATGTATGCATGTATGTATATATTATGTATGTATGTATGTGTGTATGTATGTATGTATGTATGTATGTATGTATGTATGTGTGTATGTATGTGTGTATGTATGTACTATATATATACGTATGTATGTATGTATGTATGTGCATGTATGTGTGTGTATGCATGTTTGCATCTGTGTAAGTATGTATTTCCATATTTATGTGTGTGTATATTTGCATGTATGCATGAATGTATGTGTGTATGTGTATACGTGTGCATAAATGTATAGGTGCATACATATATGTGTGTGTATATGCATATACATGTGTATGAATATATAGGCATATGTGAATATGTATGTGTGTATATACATGTGTGTATTATATGCGTATATGTGCATGTTTAAGGGAATGTATGAACACATAAAAACAATTTTGTATATAAGTATATCCTTTTCCGCATATAAGTATTTGTATATGTGTTTAAGTATTTTCAGGTGTGTATATAGTAGATACATAAATTATGAGGAGAAATAAATAGTTTACTCTCTGACATACACACATATATATACACACACTCACACAGGCACACACACGCCCACAAACTCATATACATATTATATGTATATGTATATAGATATATATATATATATGCATGCATGTATGTATGTATACATATGTGTGTGTATGTATGCAGATGAGTATATATATATATATATATATATATATATATATATATATATACGTGTGTGTGTGTGCTTGTGATTGTATGTGTGTGTATCTGTCTAACAATCCATCTATTAATATATTTATATGTACATCTGTCTGTCTCTATATAGACACACACACACACACACACACACACACCACACACATGCTGTGGTGGGAAAACTGATAAAAACTGTATGATGTTAGTAACTCTGATATCATTTTTATTTCCATATATCTTTTGTTCTGATCAGTTTTTGGCAACATGGTTCAGTTATGACCTTCTTCACAATTCCTCTAGCTTTGTAAAGATAGCACATTCTTTTCAAAGTGTTTCACTCCAAAATAATTCTATACTATAATTAGATGCAATGTCTATAATAGTTAAAATTTTTATACATGTTATTTATATATTATTAATCACAGCCTGTTAGTTTCTATAATTTATGGAGACATAAGAACAGGAATCTCAGTTTTTTTTCCAACTGTCACCAAGTTACAATAACTATATTTATGAATAAGTGAGAGTGCATGGCTTAGTGGTTAGAGTGTTGTGCTAATGATTCTGAGATCAGGGTTTCAATCTCTGCGCCGAGTGTTAAGTTGTGTTATTGAGAGCAAAACACTTCATCTCACATTACGCTGCAATCATTTGATGCAGGCTACACTGTGCACCTATTTGATTTGATGTAGTGAGTGAGTAAGCTAATGTACAACATGTACATTTGATCACTGTAGACAAATCATTTGCGCATGGCGTTCAGCAAAACCAAACACTCATGTATCATTTTTGTTGGGGATTCCATCATTTATGAATGAGACAGTTTTTTTTATTCTGCTATTCTTAAGCATGAATGACTCCCAGTCTGAGATTATGACGTTCACCTTTTATGCTAGAAAATTTGCACCTTAATTTCCTTCACTTCACAGATATTGAACATATCAGATAATGTAATTCTAGATAAAGAATGTATGAAAAGCCTTTCTCATAGAGCTGACCTGCATTTAGACATCTACACATACATACCCTGCTGACACACACTCACACACATGCACAATACTGAAACCTTCAAACCTGTGACATACAAAACGTCACAATTTTTGGTGAGCTTTCACAAGGATGTTGCATGTATAACGTTGCTGAAACTCACCCCAGAATATAGGTCTCCTATTCAGGGACAGGAAATACTTCAGCTATGATCAGTTCACGACTGTTTACAAAGATCAGGTGTGATTTACATTCAAGTACTTCTCATATATCTGGGGAGGCAGGGATGCTACTACTGTTACACATATAAATGTTTCTAACTAGGGCCCTGAAAATATATAAAATATCTGAATACTGAATACACTTAACCCTTCAGCATTCAGAACACTTTGTCAAATGTATTGCTTATTGCATTGTTTTGAATTAATCACGTATGATCTTGTACAATGAGGGGGTGGGGCTGAAAAGTTCCCGGCTTAGAGTAAAAGAAAATACAAGAGGATCAGTTAATTATGATTTTATCTAAAATATTCCCCTCAGATTCACATACTTCAGTTTTTCTATGCCCTTTAAAAGAAATTTGGAAGGCAGGGCCCCTAACCAGGCCTTTCATGCCACCCTTTAAGCCAGAAACTTTGCAGCAACCTCTCATATAATATATATGCAGATATATATATATATAATATATATATATACATTTTCAAAATGTAACCACATTCATATTGATGTACAGGTACCATTTTTCATTCCTATTAATGATTCGCTATCGTTGCTTGTGTCCATGAGTTGAGCGGTGATGAGCAAGCAAACCAGCGGGGATTGTGGTTCGTTGATTTTTGTTGTTGTCACTTAAAGGATGCGGAACCCATGCTCTGTACTTTTGAATCTTTCCCTTCGAGTGAAGATGCTTCTCTATAGCAGTGTGGGAGCATTCTATTTTCTCTACCAGTTCTTTTGTCATTTGACGAGAAGTTGGTTTAATCGCTCTTCATCGAACTCAACTGAACGGTCAGAATGAGTGCGTCTTTGAGGT
>NC_043000.1:8231136-8311136 GCF_006345805.1 Octopus sinensis
GGCCTAATAAGAGTGAAATATACATAGAGTTGTATATAAGTAAGCATAAATAGATAGATAAGGAGAAAGAAAGAGAAAGAAAAAGTTAGGATAAGCAAGAGAATATTACTTCCTGTGTCTCAGAAGAAATTACACAGGATCAAATCAAAATATATGAAGAAATTCAATTTGATTAGAGGCCAGACCAATCAATACTAAGTTTGTCTGGGATACCCAGACATTGAATTGTTGTTGTTGCTGATGGTGGTGGTGGTGGTGGTGGTAGTGGGTGGTGCAGATGGTGTTGTTGCTGGTAATGGTAGTGGTGGTGGTGATAGTGGTGGTAGTGGCAGTGGCAATGGTGTTGGTGGTGTTGGTGGTGGTGGTGATGATGATGGTGATGGTGGTGGTGGTGGTGGTGGTGGTGCTGCTGCTGCTGATGGTGACGATAATGATGATGAGGAGGATGATCATCATCATTATGCTGTTGGCTAAAACTGATGATGATGATTATAGTAGCAATGTTGATGATGATGGTAAACATAGAGCTGGTGGTTTTTTTGGTCATGGTAGTTATTGTTGTGGTGGTGGTAGTGGTGGTCGTGGCAGTGGTGGTCGTGGCAGTGGTGGTGGAGTCGGCAGTGACGAAACGACAATCTATGTTAAGATGATAAAAAAAATGTGAATTATTTTTAAAACGATAAGAAGAATCTAAATACAATATTCAAGATTTGTAACAATATTTCGGGTGTTTTTAATTCCTAGTTCATTTATTCTTTTATAACAAACGATTCGCTGCAAAAAGCCTGTAACAAAGATTGTAATTTTAAGAGAGCAGAAAAATAAAGTCCATTCCATATTAAAGGCTTAAGCAAAATATGATACTAAGATTTAGATTTAAAGCTGCAATTTGGAATTACCAATTTTAACAGAATATCTTAAAAAGTATTTAGGTGTATTTAGTCGTTAACAACAGCAACAATACCAACAAGATTCCTAGAATTGATAGGACAATTAGAATTACTATGTTTTATTGATTAAGTTACTATGGCTTTCCAGAAAATATTTGCTTTTAATTTTTTGTCAAATATCCAAGAATTCTGCAGTTCTCCAGACTTGGAGAAAGAAGCACAAAATTATGGCAAGTCTAAATTGATAATGATGATGACAGTGATGATGATGGTGGTGGTGGTGGTGGTGGTGTGGTGGTGGTGGTGGTGGTGGTGGTGGTGGTGGTGGTGGTGGTGGTGGTGGTGGTGGTAGTGGTGTTGATAATGATGGTGGTGGTGATGAAGATAATGGATGATGGGGAGGAGAAGAAAGACAAGGTGGAGTAGATGCTTTTATGATGGTCATGGAAGGAATTGTGAGAAATCAAGAGACTCAGAATGGAAACGATTATGGTGGTAGTGGCTGTGGTGGTGGTGGTGGTGGTGGTGGTGGTAGGGGTGGATGTTGCGATGTTGGCTGTAGTGGTGTTGGTTTTAGTAGTGTTGGTTTTAGTGGTGTTGGCTTTAGTGGTGTCGGTTGTGGTTGTGGTGGTTGTCATTCCCCATCATGTTGGTAGAGGTAGCAGCAGCAGCAGCCATGCCATCCCTGCTGCAAGATACCAATAACAATAATTCCATGAATGTGTGCTTTAGAAGTTCAGTGTACAACAAAGTGGATTCAGGTTCAATCTGACTGGACAAGTGTCTCCTTTTATAGCCTTATGTTGACCAAAGCCTTGTGAATGAAAACTTGTGTACATACATATTCTTTTATTCTTTTACTTGTTTCAGTCATTTGACTGTGACCATGCTGGAGCAGCACCTTTAGTCGAACAAACTGACCCTGGGACTTATTCTTTGTAAGCCTAGTACTTATTCTATCCGTCTCTTTTGCTGAACAGCTAAGTTATGCGGATATAAGCACACCAAGATCGGTTGTCAAGTGATGGTGGGGGACAAACACAGACACAAAAATACATACGTACATATATACATATGACAGGCTTCTTTCAGTTTCCAGACACCAAACCCACTCACAAGGCTTTAGCTAGCCTGAGAATATAGTAGATAACACTTGCCCAAGGTACCACACAGTGAAACTGAATCTGGAACCATGTCACCTATATATATATATATATATATATATATATTACGTTCTTATTCCATTTTGGGGGTTTATAAACATATAGTGGCATATGTACACTTTTTGCTCACCTTGTAAGTATGTTTCCTAACTAATAGAATCTCAGAAGTAATGATTACTCAATGAGAGGTACTCCACTAGGCATTCATCAGGGTGAGGATATCTTAATTAAATGAAGGTTACATTGTTGTCAAGGGATCCCATGTTAATTTTCAGATTTGGTCAATTAAATCTCCTGTAAGTTAACATAGGATCCCTTGATACTAAGGATACTATACTATCTTCAGTCTGATGAGTAGCAAGTGGAGTACCCCTCATTGAGTAATTATTTATTTCAGTTGTCAAGCGATGTTGGGGGAACAAACACAGACACACAAAAAAATACACACACATACATATGTATATGTATATGTACATATATATGACAGGCTTCTTTCAGTTTCCGTCTACCAAATCTACTCACAAGGCTTTGGTTGGCCCAAGGCTATAGTAGAAGAAATTTGCCCAAGGTGCCACACAGTGGGACTGAACCTGGAACCATGTTGTTCGTAAGCAAGCTACTTACCACACAGCCACTCCTGCGCCTATCTTCATATTTCATATCAACCCTGAGAATATTTGTTTTGCATGCCCAAAAACTCAACAGCTTTGTGTTTCGACATGCAAAGATATGGAATAAAGTACTTTACTCAAAAATAAGTAATGGTTAGCATTAGGAGGAATATCCAGCTGTAGAATAAAAACCATGAGGATAATAAAGATGATATAGAAAGTCAAACAAACAACATAGAAACATAGTAAACAATTGGCACAGGTGTGGCTGTGTGGTAAGAAGTTTGCTTCTCACCTACATGTTTCTGGGTTCAGACCTACTGTGTGACACCTTGGGCAAGAGTCTTCAACTTTAGCCCCAGCTCACTTTGTGAGTAGATTTGGCAGATGGAAACTGAAAGAAGTCCATCATGTATATGTATGTATGTATGTATCTATGTGTATATGTCTTTGTCTTTTGTATTTGTCCCCCACTGCCCTCCATTACTTGACAACCAGTGTTGTCACTTTAAAGGCAGGAAACGAAAGGAAAGGTCACGGTTTCACATTGTAGCGAAACTAGAGGTCGTTTTAAGTTTAATTGTAAAGTATAATCGTAAAGTTTAATTGTAAAGTTAATTGTAAAGTTTAATTGTAAAGTTAATTGTAAAGTTTAATTGTAAAGTTTAATTGTAAAGTTAATTGTAAAGTTTAATTGTAAAGGTATTCATGGTTCGTCTTGCAGCGGGGGGGGGGATGGCCATCTCATTTGCATCATAATTATGTTCATTTCCTTATCATTTTCCATTCGTCTTTATGTCCCCACATGTCAGTTGTACGTCCCCTCTGTATTCAGGCCTTGCACTTATGATAAACAGAAAAACCAGTGTTGGTTTGTTGATGTCTTCATAACTTAGCAGTTCAACAAAAGAAATTGATAGAATAAGTACCAAGCTCTAAAAATTAAGCACCAGTTCAATTCGTTCAATTAAGGCTTTTCAAGTTGGTGCCCCAGAATGGTCGCAGTCCAGTGACTGAAACAAGTGAAAGATACAAGATGAAAGATAAGAGATTAAATATTAACCCAAAGAATGACAAATACCAATAAACAAGCAAACAAACAAATAAATAGATAAAGAAATGTAATAAAATATGATGACAGCAAAAGGGGGAAGTCTATTCCGGTCATAACTGTTTGAATTAAACTTGTAAAATTACTAAAACAAGTAAAAACATCCAAGTTTAAATTAGTAATGAGTTAGAAAACATATTTGTGCCTCATGCAGTGTGACTGTCAATGGCAACAACAGGAAATAACACAAATCGCTTCTATTTTTTTTCATTCGTCATCAATTATGATCTTGAATTCAACTGGCTTTTTATATCTTTGTTTATTTTCTGTTTTGAAATATTTAAAAGTAAGAAAATATTTCAGATACACACCCTCATAAGATGTGAATCAACAATAATATATAAACATATATAAAAATAAGAAAAGGAAACTATTTCTTTATATATATATATATATCTTGCCTATTTTTATTTTCTATAGCTATTTTATTATTGAATATAAAATATTTTCTGCTTCTTGCTTGACTTCAAGGAATGCTTTGTTGTTTCGTGGAATTTCTGGTGTAATACATGTCAGAGTTAATGTTCTGGAAGAGTTAACAATGTAATAAATTTACCAACGCTTTCACTTCTATTTAGAAGCCAGGTAGGAGGAGAATCTTATCTAATCGATGGCTATGAATCTATGAATTTCAGAACAGACTTGAGACTATTGTTGGAAAGTTTTAAGAAAGACAAATAATTAAGAACAAAAAAAACCAATAACAATAAAAATAAGGATTGACTCTCCCTTCAAAGATGACGTGTGAGTGTTCAGCTTTTGCTGAATGACCTGCACAAATGATTTATTTATAGTGATCAAATGTTCGTGCTGTAGATTAGCTCATTCTCTCCAGTGAATCGACATTACCTGAACAGGTGCAAGGTGTACCATGTGTCAGGTGGCAAAGTGAGATGAAGTGTTTTGCTCAAGAACACAGTGCACCACCTGATCTAGGAATCGAAACTCCCTAACCACTAGGCCAATAATAATAATAATAATAATAATAATAATAATAATAATAATAATAACAATAATAATAATGGTTTCAAATTTTGCCACAAGGGCAGCAGTTTTGGGGGAGAGGATGAGTCGATAACATCATCCCCAGTGTTCAACTAGTACTTATTTTATCAACCCGAAAAAGTGTAAGGTAAAGTCAACCTTGGTGGAATTTGAACTCAGAAAATAAGGTCGGATGAAATATCGCTAAGCATTTCATCCAGCATGCTAACAATTCTGCCAGTTTGTCACCTTTAATAATAATGATGATGATGATGATAATAATAATAATAATAATAATAATAATAATAATAATAATAATAATAATAATAATAATAATAATAATAATAATAATAATAATAACGTCACAGAAAACGAGAAAGCAACCATACTCTGGGATATGCCAATACACACAGATAGAGAAATTAAGGCCAATAGGCCCGATGACTTACAAACACATATAACATACAGAAAATTGCACTACTAGGCACTGCACACACCCTACGCAAAACACTTTCAATACAGTTACCATAAGGGCATCAAACCAAACCACAGCACATACCCAAGGCACACAGAGCTGCGCTCGGTAGTAAAGTGAAAACACGTTATAAAAATAAAACTACTGAATAATAATAATAATAATAATAATAATAATAATAATAAAAATATATGCAAATGCTTTTTGTGTAAATTTTTTCTATTTGTCAGAGAGTCTTCTGCTACATTATCGGTGCTGTTAAACAGGACAAGGACCTAGCTTTTATCTTTTTCTCTGATTAAACTATAGAAATATAAAAGCCTGATCCCATGAGGGAACTTTTAATCAGCTTTCAAGGAGGGAGCTTTCAATCAGCTTCCTTGAAGTAGCAGCTAAATTCCCTTGCATTCACTCTGCTATCTTATATCATCATCATCATTGTTCGACCATGGTCGAGACAATAGAATTTACTATGCTACGCCAGACTTCACGGTCCATCATAGCATTACGGAGGTCCTGTTGCTGGATGCCTACATCCCTGGAGATTACATTAGGGCAGGAGAGTGTGCGCCCTCTGGTATCGCGAGTAGATGATTCCAGAGGGGAAGAGTAGAAATTACCTCGTTTTCAGATCTACAACAATGTCCAGTAAACTGGACTCTCCTACCTTTCACAAGAGATGATACAGGTGGTAGTTTCCCATATACTTGAACTTTGGTTGGATGGCGTTTCCATGAGAGATTTTGAGCTCTCATAAGGAGGCGGGTGTAAGTTCCATCCAATCGCCTCTCAAGCGTCTTTGATAACGTCCAGGTTGGTCACATCTGGAATGTCTTTAATAAAAATTCTGCTTGATCAAAGCTGACTTGGGGATAAGAAACAATAGCAGCCCATACTGTAAAATCTTAAATGTTTCAAGTTTTAGCACAAGGTCAGCAATTTTAGGATAGTGGGTTGGTTGTTTGGTACATCAATCGCAGTACTAAGCTGGTACTTATTTTATCAACACCAAAAAGATAAGAAGTAAAAGTTGACCTTGGTAGCATTTGAATTAAAATTTTAAGTAATTCTTTCTAGTTTTGGCATACGGGCAGTAATTTTGAGGGGAGGGAGAAATCAGTTATATTTCCCTTAATGTTTAACTGGTACATTATTTTATTGACCTTGCAAAGATGAAAAGCAAAGTTAATCACAGAAGCATTCAAACTGAGATTTTAAATTATAAAAACAAAAAGAACTTAAAAAACACTATGCAAAACTATTTATATTTTAACCCATTTTCTGGTCAATGATTGTTTATGACATGCAGATGATTGTTAGCAATTTAAACAAAATTTTTGCCTCAGTTTATAGGTGCAGGAGGGGCTGTGTGGTAAGTAGCTTGTTTACCAACCATATGGTTCCAGATTCAGTCCCATTGCATGGCACCTTGGGCAAGTGTCTTATGCTATAGCCCCGGGCCGACCAATGACTTGTGAGTGGATTTGGTAGACAGACTATATGTATATATATGTCGTATATATGTATATATATATGTATGTGTGTGTGTGTTTGTGTGTCTGTGTTTGTCCCCCTAGCATTGCTTGACAACCGATGCTGGTGTGTTTACGTCCCCATTACTTAGCAGTTCGGCAAAATAGATCGATAGAATAAGTCCCGGGGTCGATTTGCTCGACTAAAGGCGGTGCTCCAGCATGGCCGCAGTCAAATGACTGAAACAAGTAAAAGAGTAAAGAGTAAAGAGAGAGTTTATATGAAACTGTGATTGAAACATTGACTGATGCTGCAGAAGTGTCTGGGCTGTAGAATAAAACTCAGTGAATGCAGTGCAAATAGCATTAAATTAAGATCGCCTGCTGTGTTGCAAAGACAGATTTTAGATAAAATTAAGTCAACATAAATACATCTCACAGCAACGATTTTTCCCTAAAACTTGTACTTTTTTCAGATAGTCACACTTAGTGCTTGGTTTTCCACCTCTGCTCCAGATAATTAACGATGTAAGCAAAAGAGTTTCAGTTAGAAAGTAAAGCTGCATTGCAGGTTCATATATTCTTTTCTCTTTACTTGTTTCAGTCATCTGATTATGGCCATGCTGGAGCATTGCCTGGAAGAGTTTTAGTCAAACAAATTTGCCCTAGAGCTTATTTTTCTGAAACTTAATACTTATTCTATTGGTCTCTTTTACTGAACTGCTAAGTTATGGGGGATATAAACACATCACCACCGGTTGTCAAACAGTGGTGGGGGACAACCACAAACACCGAGACATACACACACAGATATGTACATAGATATACAACAGGCTTCTTTCAGTTTCCATCTGCCAGATCCACTCACAAGGCTTTGGTCAGCCCAAGGCTGTAGTAAAAGACACTTGCTGTGGGACTGAACCTGGAATCATGTGGTTGGGAAGCAAGCTTCTTACCACATGCCTCAATTCTTTCAGATTACATTCTGCTTCATAGCACTCACCATATCAAAGGAACATCTTTATATATTAACTACATCAAGTAAACTTCTACACAGTTATTATTCAACTTGTTAGAAATACCCCCTAAGTTTTCTTTCAACCATTGTAACTGAAACAAGATCAAATATCACTTCAGACAAAAAACAAAACAAAACCAGAAATTCTATCTCCCAATCCCCACCGAATGGTCACAGCTGGAATACTTTTGATCATAGTTTTGCCCCATCAGAGCACACCATGGGGTTAAACAGCAACAACTTGAAGTGACATATTCATATTCTGAAATAGCAGTTTTATTGTATTAAACGTAAGTATGTCAGCTTATAAGTGGACACTTGTCTATTATTCTCATATAATTTAGCTTATCTAGTGACTACTTAATATAAGTTCTCCTTGAGAACACTGATCAGTGCTGAAATGAAATCAAAGCAATATGAATCATTTCATTTTTAATGCCCTCAATTCGGTCAGATATTTGTGATAGGAAAATGATTGTTTAAACCAGGCATATCCGGCCAAAATATTCTACCTGTTTTATGTTCAAACTGGCCAGATCTGGCCTCTCACACCTACTTTGTAATGTCAGTTTTAAAATAGACAAGCTCATCATTGATAACTCAAAGCTACAAGATAATGTGAGATTAATTCAAAACGATGAGTAAATAAGCATTACACTTGACAGAATAATCTGAATGCTAAAGGGTTAAATCATAGAAGTACCATTGATGATCTTGCCCTTATATAACATGTCAAGGGCCAGCAATGCTAGATTTAGGGATAAGTTACATAAGCTACAATTTAACCCTTTTAATATCAACCTGCACGGGAGTGCTCTTAGTTTTATGAATAACAAGGTGCAAGAGTGGCTGTGTGGTAAGTAGCTTGCTTGCCAACCACATGGTTTTTGGTTTCAGTCCCACTGTGTGGCATCTTGGGCAAGTGTCTTCTACTATAGCCTCAGGCTGACCAAAGCCTTGTGAGTGGATTTGGTAGATGGAAACTGAAAGAAGCCCATTGTATATACTTATATGCATATATACATGTGTGTGTGTGTGTGTGTGTTTGTGCCTGTGTTTATCCCCCACAATATCACCTGACAACTGATTCTGGTGTGTTTATGTCCCTGTAACTTAGCAGTACAGCAAAAGAAACCAATTGAATAAGTGCTAGGCTTACAAAAAATTTCATGTTGCTCCAGTCGACTAGCAACAAGAAGTAGTATCTGTATTTCAAAGGGCCAACCTTGTCGCATTCTGTGTCATGCTGAATCTCCTTGAGAACTACATTAAGAGTACATGTGTCTGTGGGTTACTCAGCCACTTGCATGTTAATCTCACGAACAGGCTGTTCCATTGATTAAATCAACTGTAATCCTTGCAGTCGTAACTGATGAAGCTGAAATGAATGTAGGACTACATTATCAAATATGGATCTTCCATTTTAAGTGTGATTCAAAAGAGAATTGTCTGTTATATCTTGTAAGCAGAATAAATCCATAAATGCTTCTAAGGCTGGCAAGATAACCTTCGCCCAATGATCAGGCACCCTATCGACATGGCTACTAACAATTTTCAATTTAATAGCTTGTAAATCTTAATGTACCCGTAAGATTGCTATTGAAGAGTTTATCTTCACAGAGTGTATCAAAGACAAGACAGTCTTTTAGAATTCCTTTTCTTACAGACCATTCACTGTTTCTAGTAATTATTGCAGGGATATTACATAGGAAAAGTCTGTGGATGGACTGTAGCTGTAGTTCAAAGATTCAAAGCTGTGTCACAGTGGTTTTGACTGCAGATTACAGTAAGAAAATACACATGCTTAAGGAATATATATGTATATATACACATGCTAGCATGGAAGATGAACGTTAAACAATAATGATGATGATGATGATATATATATATATATATATATATATGTATCTATCTATATATGTGTGTGTGTGTGTGTGTGTGCGTCTTTGTATCTGTATTTGTTTTCCACCACTAATTGACAACTAATGTTGATGGTTTTATATGCCTGTAACTTAGCAGTTTGGCAAAAGAGTCCAATAGAATAAGTACTGGGGTTAATTATTTTGACTGAAATTCCTCAAGGAAGTGCCCCAGCATGGCCAGTCAAATGACTGAAACAAAATGAAAACTAAATAATAAAAGATAGTTTTATCTCTCAAAAAAAATAGTTTTAAGCTTTATCCTACATTCATAGATCAAGAATGAAGTTAGAGTTACAGCTGAGAAATTTGTTACAGGATGCATGGGGGAGAAATAGGATTATATAAATTTTACAAAGTTACAATAATATTTATAGTTGTTTGAAATTCCCACATGCATCAAGTCACATGTTTCCTAACTGCAGCTGTTCCCACAATCCTGATCTATGGAATGTGTCATTCACGTCTGCACTAGGTCTCATTAGTACCAATTTTTCTTCAATACTTTGGTTACATTGACCAAACTTATAAAACCTGCAATATCATGCCAAGAAAATATTTCAGATATTTTATTATGAGCTGAGAGGATTCCTGACACTAAGACATAAATCTGGTTCCATTCTGCCATAACCATTTTCTCTGTAGGTTTTGCAGCATACATTATGGTCTGGCATATTTATTATGAAACACAAGCTTCAGTTGTAATGAATGAACCATTAGTGAAACCCTCGGTATAGCTTCAAAACTGGCTTACCATAAATATAAATCTGTTATCCTCTTTCAACCACCATGTTTATAATTATCTCTCCTTGTTTTTGTGTTCTAGTAGTGATTGTGAGACATCTCAATCAATTTTCAACAAAGTCAGGATCAATCAGTACCAAAATGGATCCCGTGAGCAATGCCATTCATATTGTCAGGTTTCCATGTGATGTTTTACATGCTGTAATTTCAATAACAGGTTCAAAAGAATCTTGTCATTAACAATCATTTTATAATTACTACAGATGTGCTTCAGAAGACTTGGCAAGCACAAGTGTGACCATAACCTTGTGGTCTATGCTAGGGGTGTAACCAGTCCATTTATGCATGCCCTTTCTTCATTAGACACTAAACTCTGCTTGCGAAGACCAGTTGAGGCAAGTGAAATCGAAATCGAAGTCGAAATCAAACTTGGTGACTGGCATCCGTTGCTTGTCGAGTGCTAAGAGTACCACACGAGTGAGATCATTGCCAGAGCAACAAACTGGCCTTCGTGTTGATGGCACGTTAAACACACCATCCGAGTGTGATCATTGCTGTGTCGCCTTACTAGCACTTGTGCTGGTGGCATGTGAAATATTCGACCGAGGTCGTTGCCAGTGCCGCTGGACTGGCTCCTGTGCAGGTGGCACATAAAAAGCACTATTTGAGTGTGGCCATTGCCAGTTCCACCAAACTGGCCTTCGTGCTGGTGGCACGTAAAAGCACCCACTACACTCTTGAAGTGGTTGGCGTTAGGAAGGGTATCCAGCTGTAGAAGCTCTGCCAGATCAGATTGGAGTTTGGTTCACCAGTCCTCAGTCAAAATCGTTCAACCCATGCTAGCATGGAAAGCAGATGTTAAATGATGATGATGATGATGTATCTAAATTTCAGTCTGATTTTCATGCAACTAAATTAGGGGACATGCATTTGCTACTGTCAGCTTGAACATGCTCAAAATCCCCTGTTCAGTCACCTACCATGATTTAATAATTGATACTAAGAAATATGCAATATTAGTTTCCAAGATGCAAACATGTATGTATATTTTCTTCCAGTTCAACACTGGCCTTACAATTGTTTACTATACCAGTATCTTTAATGTTGGGTGGAATAAAATTTATTAATATTGCACTCTGTAATATGGTGGGCAGGCAGAATCGTTAGCATGCTGGACAAAATGCTTTGTGGCATTTCATTTGTCTTAACATTCTGAATTCAAATTCCACTGAGGTTGATTTTGCCTTTCACTCTTCTGTGGTCAATAAAGTAAGTGATAGTTGTTGATGTAGTTGCCTTACCTACTCCCCTGAAATAACTGGCCTTGTGCCAACATTTTGAAATCAGTATTAGTTTCCAAGGAGCAAATATGCTGTATGTGTGTTTTCTCTCAGTTCAATACTGACCTTATAATAGTTTAATATACCAGTATCTCTAATGTCAGGCAGAATAAAATTGATTAATATTGCATTATTAATATTTAATACATCAGTTTCAATAAGCCCATGACTTTCATCACAGTCCATGACCAGCACTGGTACCTATTTATATTGTGTTCTTGTTTCCACACTGCTTTCAAAGAAACTCAATATTTTTAATCATTGATCTAACAAACTGGTGAAGTTGGAGAGGGTTTTCATAAAGGTTGGGTTAAACAAATGACATTGTCTAAAAACTGGAGTAACATCAATAATGGTATCCACTTACATCTTTAAACTGTTGTTATTCAGTATAATTAGAAGTAAGGTGGGGTTTTTTGCCTTGTAAGGTTTCATTGTTAGGGATTTAATCACAATTTTCTTCAACAGAATTCACTGTCACTATTCATATGGGATCTTTTCGGTTTGAACGGCAGTTTTTTCTAGCGGTTTCATATGAAATTGTCACCCATAATTATGACCCTAGAATCGATCTATTGCATTTCAATCTCTTTTAGGGTTAGGGTTAGGGGTGGGGGAAAGGTATCTTTTTTTCTTCAGAAATGTAAATAAACCGTATCTGTTTCTTAAACGAGGGACATATTCATATGGCACAGAATGCTTTTTAACTCAATGGGTGTCACTGATTGGTTGAAATTGCAGAAATTGAAGAAAAAAAACAACAAATATCTTACAAAGTATAGAATTTTCTCAATAAAGCCAAGAGAAAAAGATGTTTTATAAACACATTCTACCAGTATACGAAGTTTGACATTTTTTAGTTACCTAGAAATTATGTTAAAAACTGCCGTTCAAACCGAAAAGATTCTTCATTTCTAAGTTAAGGTGGCAAGCTGGCAGAACTGTTAGCACACTGGGTGAAATTTCATCCAGCTGTATGTTCTGAGTTCAAATTCCACCGAGGTTGACTTTACCTTTCATCCTTTTGGGAAAAATGAAATAAGTACCAGTTGAGTACTGGGGTCGATGTAATCAATTATCTCCCTCCCCACACTTTCAGCCCTGATTAGACTAATCTATAACCAAAAGCATTCATATTACAATCTTCCTTTCTTATTTTTCTTTTTTTTTTTAACTCCAGTCACGGTCTATCAGTTTACCTAAGACTACATCAATCAATGTGTTCAAGGGAAGTTTTTTTCCTTAAGTTCTCTGCATGTAGGTACATTTTTACTTTAATATTCTAACTTTTTTCAAACATAGTCTTGCCTATCACTTTTGAACTCGTGTAAAAAATATATATACATATATTTTTTCATTTTTCAATATTAATATATGTATAACTCTCTATGGTTTTTTTTCTGCTAGTCCACCTGTTACATTATATTCTACTATACACACGTGGCCCTGTTCATTATACTTTGTCTCGACCTGTTACCATTTTCTTAAACATACCTGTTAGCTTTTCATTCTTACTTTTATGTTTATAGTTTACCGCACATATTGACGTGCACACACATTGATATGTCTGTCTTTTTTTCTCTCTTACTATCATTATTACTGTTACTTTTCCCCTTTTAAAACTTGCTTGCAAATATCCGATTTTTTTCCCTATTACCCCACTTGTATTCTCTCTTATTTTAATTTATTTAATTTTATTAAACCTTCTTTGATGTCCTTACAAAAATTCTTCACACCGATGAAAATGACAATGCATAAATTTAATTATAATTACTATGGTTATAATTTTCTTACATATTTGTATTGTCTTTCGAAACGTGCGTATGTATTGCATCCTATTTTGTATTAAATCTAATTTTGATTCAACATCTTTCTATAATTGTTTATGGTATTTTTATACCTATAACGATATTTTTCAACTTCTATTTCCGTATTCTTATTACTTGCTCAGGGTGTTTTTTATGAATATGATGAATCTCTATTAGAAATCATTCTTTCTCTCTTTTTGGACCTCTCAAAAAGTTTGAATCGTTCTCTTTTGAACTTATTTTTTTTACGCATATATACATGCATATGATGGGCTTCTTTCAGTTTCTGTCGAGCAAATCCACTAACAAGGCTTTGGTAGAAGACATTTGCCCAAGGTACCATTCAGTGGGACTGAACCTGGAACCATGCAATTGGAAAGCAAACTGCATAGCCATGTATGTGCCAATACAATACTATAAAAAAAAATGAATATATATATATGTATATATGTGTGTATGTATATATATATATATATATATATATATATATATACACCAGTGCCGGTGGCATGTCGAAACTTTACTTGTGAAGACCTGTTGAGGCAAGTGAGGATCAGAATCGAAATCGATCAATGGAAATTGCAGATGTGTTACCAGTGCCGGTGGCATGTAAGAGAACCTTCCGTTTCGCGACCGTTGCCAGCGCCGCCCCGACTGGCCTTGTGCCGGTGGCACATAAAAAGTACCATCCGTTCGTGTCCGTTGCCAGCCTCGCCTGGCCCTCGTGCCGGTGGCACATAAAAAGCACCATCCGTTCGTGGTCGTTTGCCAGCTCTGTCTGGCACCTGTGCGGGTGGCACGTAAAAAGCACCCACTACACTCACGGAGTGGTTGGCGTTAGGAAGGGCATCCAGCCGTAGAAACACTGCCAGATTTGACTGGGCCTGATGAAGCCTTCTGGCTTCACAGACCCTGGTCGAACCATCCAACCCATGCTAGCATGGAAAACGGACGCTAAACGATGATGATGATGATGATGATACATATATGGAGTGGCTGTATGGTATGTAGCTTGCTTACCAACCACATGGTTATGGATTCAGTCTGTGTGGAATCTTGGGCAAGTATCTTCTTCTATAGTCTTGGGCCGACCAAAGCCTTGAGTGGATTTGGTAGATGGAAACTGAAAGAAGCCCGTCGTATATATGTGTGTGTGTCTGTGTTTGTCCTCCCCCCCCAACATCAATTGACAACCGATGCTGACGTGTTTACTTCCCTGTAACTTAGCGGTTGGGCAAAAGAGACCGATAGAATAAGTACTAGGCTTACAAAGAATAAGTCCTGGGGTCAATTTGCTCGACTAAAGGCGGTGCTCCAGCATGGCCACAGTCAAATGACTGAAACAAGTAAAAGCGTATACTTTTGATGTGATACGTGTGTGTCCAATGTAAAAAAAAGTAGAATAATGAACAATTTCCCTGATTACTTTATGGCCTTTCTAATTACATTAGTCGTCTAAATTTAATCCGGCAGCTTGCAGGTTTTTCATTTGTTGTTGAGCTAAGCATTTTTTTTAAATATTTTGGTAATATATTTATTATTGATTTTTAATATTGCAATAAGGTCAGATGTTTTGGGAAGATGGGTATCATTGATCATATCGATCTTGGCGTATTGCTGATACTAAAACCAATGAGGTAGCTTCCACGTGGTTGCTTGACCTGCTAGAAAAAACGAACAACCAAATGCCTTTCAAATCACACCCTATCATCTCGAAAATGGTAAAAAAAAAAAGAGTGTATTATAATGTAATTTTAGATATAAAATGCCTGAAAGAAAGGATAATTATGACAGGGTGGTCACAAAATACGTTCTGTCATACTAAATAGCAACAATAAATGATACTTATTTTGTTGAACCCAGAAGGATGAAAAGCGAAGTCAACTCTGACTGAATTCGAACCGAGAATGTAAAGAGACGTTGCTGCCTCGAAGCATTTTGGTAATAAATTATCAAAGCTTGTTTATGATTGGATCCCACTAAATCACACATGTCGTGTTCTGCTGGAGAACGCAACAAATATGAACTTAATGAACCTTGGAAATTTGTGGTTCCAGGCACAGTTATTGAGATACTTATAAGGAGATATAAAAATATTCTAAATTCTTAAAAAATGTTAACTCCGTCATATTTTCTAAATGTATAAAGGCCGGGTTATTCCCAAGCCCTCCCCCACTTACAAATATGTATATATAAGTGTGTATGTATGTAATTCGACGAATGTAATTTCGACAATCATTGAAGTGCTAAAATTCCGAGTAATTCAAAATTCGTGTCGGGAACTCTTAATATCATGGGAAATGACGTAACCGGGGAGGGAGAGACTTTTAAAATTGTTCTCGTTTTCCTTTTTTACAAACCTACATAATAATAACAATACTATTAGAAAAAGGAAGTGAAATAAAAGGAAAATATGTTTCGGTAGTTTTAGTTTAAGAACCAATTCCATGATTATATAATCGACGATGGAGAATGTCCTGGAGACAAAAATATGAAGAGGAAGGAAATTAAGTAAAGTTTAACCAAAGATTACACTTATACTATAAGTGGGTGTGTGTGACGAAGGCGTGATTGGTTTTCTTTTTCTTTTTTACTATACAATCAACTGACAGTAAAACGTCTTATTTACTACTAAGTAAACTTAGACGGACGTGTCATCTGTGAATGAAAGAAGAAGCTCGAATAATCAGATGACAACAACGACGGGCGACTGCTAAATATCAGCCAAGCTAGAATTGTGCCACAGAGGAATGGGTTGTACGCATGCGTGGAGCCAGTGACCTAGTTTCTCAGCGGGAAAGTCGAATTATAATTATCACTGTGGTGATCAGTACTCTGGCTGGATTTCCGAAATTTGTTGCCGGTAAGTAAAGAAAGAAATCTATTTTCTTGATTGTGAAGCAAAAATACACCGAGATCATTTTGTGAATGTCTGTGGCGAAAACAGAGTCGGAAATCGCTGTTAGGTTTCTGATGTCTGCTTCTCGGAAAACGAACCGAGCAGTTCTGGTCTCTCTCTACTTTGTGTCTATCTTGACAGTAGCAGCGATGAGAAGAATACCAAGTGGGGGGGTCATTTTGGTTAAGTCTACTGCTTTCACAACGATTCCTCCTTTTATATAGCCACCGAGCTGCTCTCTTTCTTCGTTTGATTTCTTTTCTTTTCTGCTGCCATACATCATGATTTGTCTTAGAATCGTCCTTATCTTTTCAGTCTTGTGATCCAGTTAATATATTTCGTCGATTTTCATTAATATAAAATGAACCACTGGTTTTGGTATCGATTTGGTAGGTTTCGCTATTGTCGAATTCATCTGATGATATTTTCTTTCAATCTATTCTTCCTCGTGTAGTAGTAGTGGCAATAGTTGTAGCCATGTGTTTATCAGAAACGAAAGTAATTTTTAATTTAACGATTAAATTTGATTGCATTGTTACTAAAATGCAATAATAAAAATAATGATAATGAATAGTTAATTAACGTTTATTCAAAAAAAAAAAAAGAAGAAAAATCACTAATATTATTATTAATGGTGATTGCAGAATCGTTAGAGCACCTGGGGAAAATGTCTTGGGATATTTGTCTCGGCTTTTTACGTTCTGAGTTCAGATCCTACAGGAGTCAGTTTTTCCTTTCATTCTTTCATGGGTCGATAAGATAAAGTACCTGTCAAATACTAGATTCGACTTACTCATTCTTTAAAAATTGCTGGCCTAGTACCTAAATCAAAAGCAATTATCATTATCATATATATATATATATATATATATATATATATATATATATATATATATATATATATGTATATATATACGCGTACAAAGTTTTAAAATCATTGAAAGCAACCACTCAACAATTAGGCTAATTAAAATTTTAATGAGACCATGTCTGGCTTAAACTATTTTCTTATATAGCCAATCAATATTTAATCGTCTAGAGTGTTTTTTATTAGATCTTTTCTCTCTTCTCTCGGTTCCTTTAATGTGTTTGATAAGAATTGCATATTCTAAGAGACCGACATGGAGCGAAATTGACACTGCTACTGTTCTTGTGTGTAACGTGTTGCAAGAGAATGGTAAAACGGACTTCCAGCATCCAGTAGTAGTAGTAGTAGAAGCGATGCTAATGGATGTTCAGTTTCTTGAATTTTAAGGAGTGTCTTAATGATAATAAAAAAGAGTCAATTATACATGTGTGCGCGCATGGTTGTGTGCATGTGCGTATATGCGGGTTAGGTGCTTGTGTGTGTGTGTGTGGTGTGTGTGTAACAGCATGTACTCGCTGCGCATATGTGTTTCAGCGTGCACTTGCACACTTAATTTGTTGCACTCATATATCAAACAGTTGGCTATAAGTGCTCTTTGTAAAAGATGCGTGCAGCCACACAACCGTTTGTTGTATGCATGTGTGTGTATGTATGTACGTTTGTGTATATTATTTAATCTTCCAACTTAATTTAGTGTTTTCTTTTTCCTTGGCGTGTGTTAAGTGAGCTGCATAATAAAGGAATTTATTTGAAAATTGGTCATGAAAATATTCCGTTCTTTTCGACGATATTTCGCCTACAGACAAGACTATTAGGAAAAATAAAACGACCAAACTATTAACCTGTTATTTATGATGTTTTTAATATGCGAATTCCTCATTCATTTGAAAGTGAGTGAGTGAGGAAGAGAGAATAGAAAGAATATAAAAAACCCGAAGAATATGCATTCAAAAAACGAGTCCTTTATATGTATATATATAATGTATGTGTGAGTGCGTGTGCGCCTACGCGCGTGTATGGATATATGCCATAACTACAGATTGGTGCTCCTGATTTTGTTTCCGCATAACTTCCTTAAAAATGCGAATTTTTTTTTTTAAACGAAATTTTACAAAAATACATTTTCGCGGATGTAGATTACGTAATGTTGATGTTTTAAATTACTTGTAATCTACACCTTCGAAAAGTAATCTCTGCAAAATTTCGTTTAAATGTATGCACTTTTCTGAAGATTACGAGGAAACAAGTCAGCAGGGGGTTCCAATCTGTAGTGATTCATATATATATATATATAAATATATATGTGATATATGATATGCATGTATGTGTGTGTGTGTGTGTGTTTGCTTTTATGTCGAGTTAAAATTAAACCAATTTACGTTAAACTCAATATTTTTGAAGAGTACGTATTCTTTAAACAAGAATAGTGTTGACAGTGACTTCGAAGTGTCAGCCTGCTTAAACTTCGTGTGTGTGTATATATATATATATATATGTGTGTGTGTGTGTGTCTGTATATATGTTATCTCGTCAGGTGCGAGATGGAAATCATGGCACTGGCAGGATACGACTGTTGAAGATTCCTCGTGCCTGCTGCGTTTAAGGGATGGGAATGTTGTAACCAAACATTAAGAAACATCAACCAAGGAAGAGAATGGAGGGAAAAAACATTAGCGCTTGCCTACAAAAATTATATAAGATTTCTTCGAGATGATCTAAACGCTTAATTGATTAATTAATTAATTATCAATTAACTCAGAATCGAACCTGTTTTCAAAATGATGACAACCTTATAATCTGTTCTAAGATATGAAACTTAACAGGTTCTTTTAATCCGTCTCTCATTCAAATTGTAATGAAATTAAGTGAATGAGATTATACACACACACACACATATGATATATTTTGTTATTGTTTGAAACCCATATAAGGCCTAACCTAGCAGAGTTGTGATCGAAGACATTCCGGTTGTGACCATCTCGTCGTTCTTTAATATGTTGGTTATTTTCTACATTATCAAGACGGTAAAGTGTGATTTGAAGTAGTTTTGGATGCATAGAGGCTCCGTGCTTTGGTACTGTGTGTGTGTTTCTTAGTCGGGCGAATAAACTCCCTGGCAATCCGTAACTGGGATTCCATTTCACGCTTCATTTGCTACAATGAAAGCCAGGCATCAATGTTACTTCATATCATTATCTCTGACAATAAGTAAACTGTAGCTAAATCGGCGCATATTTTTTTTTTTAATAATTAAAGTAGAAGATACAATATACATGTAATTGTC
Source organism: Octopus sinensis (assembly GCF_006345805.1). Taxonomy (NCBI): domain Eukaryota; kingdom Metazoa; phylum Mollusca; class Cephalopoda; order Octopoda; family Octopodidae; genus Octopus; species Octopus sinensis. Next base: position 8,250,723 of record NC_043000.1, read on the forward strand.
GACCATCTCTACGGGAAAGATATGTTTAGGGGAAAGCTAGTACTATGCTTTCGTCCCCCCACTTAGTCAACTAGTTGAATCGCTTTGACAAATGTGGAACTTTGAATTAACCAATGTATTCTTCCTTTTTTTTTTCTAAGGTAAAGTGTATGATTCTTGGGAAATTTGGTTATTTTTAGTTTGTCCAGCGATCACGCACACGCGCGTAATACTAATTAATACAAATATTAAGTATCATCTCTCCCTATCTATCTATGTTTGCCTCTGTGTCTGTCTACAGCTATACACACACACATATGTACACATACTTGCACATGTATGTGTATATATGCAATGAGTATATCTGCATGTAAAGGACCGAATTGCACGTATGCAGCATGTATGAGTAAAGATATCTTTGTGATTGTATATGTATTTCTATCTAAATGCGCATCTGTCAATCTATCTATCTTTCTGTCTATCTATCTTTCTATCTATCTATCTGTCTATCTATCTATCTATCTATCTATATCTATCTATCTATCTATCTATCTATCTATCTATCTATCTATCTGTCTGTCTGTCTGTCGTCTGTCTGTCTGTCTATCTTTCTATCTATCTATCTTTCTATCTATCTGTCTATCTGTCTATGTATCTGTCTATATATCTGTCTATCTAGCTGTCTGTCTGTCTGTCTATTTGTCTGTCTGTCTGTCTATCTATATATCTGTCTATCTATCTATCTATCTATCTATCTATCTATCTATCTATCTATCTATCTATCTATCTGTCTATCTATCTGTCTATCTATCTATCTATCTATCTATCTATCTGTCTATGTATCTGTCTATCTATCTATCTATCTATCTATCTGTCTATCTATCTGTCTATCTAGCTGTCTGTCTGTCTGTCTGTATGTCTCTCATTGCATATCTATATGTCTTTATGTACACACACACACATATATATAATGCGAGATACATAGATTTGTAAGATTATTATTATTATGTTTTTTTTTAATGTTAGCAATGCCCATCCATTATCGACTTTTCCCTTGTGATGGTCATCATCTCATCTTCCAATAAAATGGTTGCCACGAAACAAGTCTCATGTCATCCGACCAGCCAACCGACCAACTCGCCAACCTGTCAGTCTGCCAGGCACCGGCCGGGAAGATGAGAGAAGAGAAAATAGAACGTATATGAGGACCGTCAATTGTCACAATTATTTCTAATAGTCCAGGCTACTGAAACAGCTAGTGTATATATCTGTGGTGGGTTATAATTAAAGCTCGTGTATATATACTACAACTCCTGCAGATATTTACTCTATCAGCAGGGAGGAGTGCGAGAAGAAAGAAAGAAGAAAGCAGAAGCCGGTGCCTGCCATTATCTTTCTTTCCTTTCAGCAAAATCTTATCTAATCAGTGGTATTTTTTTCTTTCTTTCTAAGATATAAATGCTATAATTATGGTAATTTTACGATTATACCAATAAATATATAATATGAATACAATATCTGCTGGTGTAGTCGACCAACACTCTTTCAATGGGGTTCTTAGTTTTTTTCTTTTTTGTTTTTTATCAATAATCATTACGCGCACTTCATATCGCAAATCTTTGGCGGTTTGCGGGCTGTATATATGTTCGTTCAACCTGCTGAAAATAACAGCCAAATCTCCCTCAAATCATACCCTGCCGTCTTTGTAAAAAGAAAGAGAGCAAAAGCATTGGTCTCTGTAGCCCCACATACTGTCCGACAGAAAGACGAAATGGTCACAGCTGTTATGCCTTCCTCCTGTAGTTCTACTCATTGAAGACTGACGCAGGTCAAACCAGCAACTAATAGCCTCATGTCATCTCGTCTTCTTTATTTTTTTTTTATCTCTATCTTACCGAATTTCGCCTGTCCGTCTGCCTTTCGTTCCCATTCCCTCCTCGTCTATTTCAATTCGGTAATTCTCTGATTACATTCAGCATTGCATTTCTCCCTGTCTTAATTAGATTTAATTAATCTCTCTGAATTAACGTCTTAACATAACTCTTCAAGTTCCCCAATTAGTATTTTAACTGGGAAGACTGCACAACTGTATGTATGTATGTATGCAATGTATGTATGTATGCATGTATGTATGAAATGTATGTATGTATGCATGTATGTATGTGTGTATGTATGTATGCATGTATGTATGTATGTATGTGTGTGTGTATGTATGTATGTATGTATGTATGCAATGTATATAAGTATGTATGTTTATGTATATATGTGTATATATATATATACACACACATATATATGTATATATATATACACACATATATATGTATATATATATACACACATATATGTATATATATACACACATATATATGTATATATATATATACACATATATATGTATATATATATACACATATATATGTATACATATATATACACACATATATATGTATATATATATATATATACACACACATATATATGTATATATATGTTAAGGTATGGATGTAATGTATGTTGTAAATGTGTGTATATCTTTGAAAATGTAATATGAGTAATGTATATATGTATGTAAGATAATATATGTGCACCTATGCATATGTATGTGATATATATATATATATATATATATATATATATATGTATATATGCATATTTATATATTGTATATGTGTTTATGTATGTAATGTATGTATGAATGAATATATGCCTGTATATATGTGTGTATGTGTGTAATATATGTGTGTGTTTATGTCTGTATGCATATATATTGTGTGTAAATTTTCCTAAATGCATTGTTGCTGAAAGAATGTAAAAGTAATAATTGGAAAATATTAACTTCCTTGCTCACACCTGCTTTATTTTCTATTCACCCATGCATTACATGAAAGATAATAATAAAATAAAGTTGTCTTGCCTCTCTTTACAAGTTTATATAAAGTTATTTTCTTTATATATCAGTTTATATTATATTTCGTGTTTGGATTTGGTTTGCAAGATTCTTTATATGAGTTCGTGTGTTGAAGCATATTCAGAGTCAAAACTATTGAAAAGGTTGCAAGACGCAACGAAAATTTTAGGAAAATAAAAATAAGAAAAAAGTGGAAATTTTACCGGTGAGTGTGTCACATAATAAGGCACAAAAAAGAAAATGACTCTCCCCAGACACAACAGTTTCTATTATGTTTATCATTTTTTATTTCCAAAAAAACAAAAAAAAAATTATTAAAAAAAAACTTGTTGGACATCAACCTCATAATTACTGTTGTCATAGCCATCATCATCACCATCACCATCACCACCACCACCACCATCACTAGCGAATTTTTTCAAATATTGTGATGAACATTTATGATAGTGAGGGACAGCTGCAATTAAATGCAACTTTAAATTATAATCTTTTTCCTATTTATAGAATAATGTCTGCAAAAGTAGACACCAACTAATCAACCCCTCACCCCATCACCCAATAAAAGAAAAATCTTCCGATTTTGCTGTTGATTTCTTCTGATGTCATTTTTGTCATATGATGCTTGATGGCAACTGAAAGAATGTTCCAGGCTTTCTACATACATTATTATACTGGCACTGCTGTATAAACTGCAGTCTTGGATCTACAACTCTACTTTCATTCTTCCAGTCTTTCATTCTTTCATTTTTGCTTTTTTCACTCAATCTCTTTTCCTAATTTTTGTTTTCATTTGATTTTTTTTTTGTTTTGTTTAAAAAATTCTTGTTACACAGAATATCTTTTCTTTCATTTAGAAAACTGTAGAACTCGTAAAAAAGCTATTAAAAAAATTTCAATGATAGGTTTTTTTTGTTTCTTGCTTTACATTTTTAATGTCGCTATGCGACAAAGTGGGAGAGCTGCTTAATATTTATGAGACTAATGACTGAAAAAGCCCAGAAAAGTCATTAAATACTCTTTAATTAGACAATTACAGGTCTTTGTTCATATGCGTGTATCAAAAGCATTTTCACTTTGGCAATATTCCAGTGCATGATTTAGCAACAGATCAAACTGGAAATCAAGGAATTTCATCTTAAACTCCCAACCTTGTTATTTGCTTATTTTATGGAGAAACACATAAGCATTTCAGGTTTGGAATTTCTAAAAGACTGAATTAGAATTTGAACATTTTGGAAACACTTAAATTTGAAACTTCTGTTAGTCTGAAAACATTTAAAAATTTAGGGTATAGAATGAATCTCAGTTGTTTTGATGTGGTTGATGTTTTTATTTGATAAAATTTTATGTTTTCTTTGGAATTTAATGTTTATTCAGTTTTTAGCAAATAAATGATACATTTATTTATCTTTTTCTATCATTCATGTTATTCCCTCGGAGAAATATCATTGCTGTTTGCATGATAGGTTTACATTATTTTCACTAGATTTTATAATGCTAAACAGCATGACGAGGAAAAACAGGCTGTTTTGCACAAAACTGATAGCAGGAGAGAAAAAAATTCCTTTACTTAGGGTTGAAATGTTAATACTGATCTGCTGAGATGTTAGGAGTAAATTTATGGGTAGTTTTTTTTTTAAAGAGCACCCCCTACTTAGCATAGACAAGTTTTTAGAGACCATAGTATACTCCCTACTAAGAAAACTAATTTTGCCCACACCCATTCATGATTCTGTAAAAATATTTGCTATCATTGGCGTGGTGCAGCAGAGCAAGGCTGCAGGTTTGGCCTTATATTTGTGCTCAAATTTTCTATTGATTTCCCTATCTCTCTCTGCGATCAATAAATTTTAAGTACCAACTATATACTGAGGGATGGGGGTTTGAGACTCCTTCACTTGATTTTACCACTGATTGCTCTGTAAATTTCTGGTGTTGTTTCTATATGACTCATAATTTGTTATTTTATGAAGTATTTTAAAGTGCTTCTGTGTCAGCTATTTTTTACCTTTATGTTAGTATGTCTTACATGAATGATTTCATCATGAATTGAATGATTCAGACAGAAAATCTAGGACTAGATTATTCACTTGAATGACCATGGAGAGTCTCCTTTGATGTTTTATGAGAAGTAGAATTATTGTTGGTCTTTGCTGTTTTAGGTATTTATGAAATATTTTGTGTGAAGGACTCTTATAAAGAAATGATTCTTTTAAAATTTAGCCCAAGGCCAACAGTTTTGAGGTGGGGGTGGGGTAATTGCATCAACCCCAGTGTTCAGTTGGTTCTTATTTTATTGACTGTGAAAGGATGAAAGGCAAAGTTGACCTTGGCAGAATTTGAACTCAGAAAGAAAAAAACTGGAAGAAATACCACTAAGCATTTTGTCCAACATGCTAACGATTCTACCTGCTCATTTGCCTTATAAACAATAGTAATAATAATAATTAGTGAGGTCGTTGCCAGTGCCGCTGGACTGGCTCCTGTGCAGGTGAGACGTAAAAAACACCATTTGAGCATGGCTGTTGCCAGTACCACCTGACTGGCCCTCGTGCCAGTGGCACGTAAAAGCACCCACTGCACTCTTGGAGTGGTTGGCGTTAGGAAGGGCATCCAGCTGTAGAAACTCTGCCAGATCAAGATTGGAGCCTGGTGCAGCCATCTGGTTTGCCAGTCCTCAGTCAAATCGTCCAACCCATGCTAGCATGGAAAGCGGACGTTAAACAATGATGATGATGATGATGATGATAGTGATACTAATTTCTAACAGGTGCAAGGGTTTGTTTTTGAGGGGTAGTATAGTTGATTTAACTCTGTCATTTCCCTATTTCTGTTGAAATACATACACTGTCTTTGTTTCAATTCATTTTGAAAATAACAAAGAATTTATCAAAATAACTTTGTCCTATTTAAGATGGTGTTAAGAACATAAATAACATGAAATATTGATGGAAGGTTTTAACTGAGATCATTTTAAAACAGGGAGTTCATATCATTGAGTCAAGGATGGCCTCAAATGGGTTGTAAGAAAACCAGTATTTGATAGGAACTTTATTTTATCAATGTCACCCAGAAGAATGAAAGTCAAAGTTCGCCTTGGTATGACTTGAACTCAGAATGCAAAAAGAAATAACTAAAGACTGTAAGAAGCATATTATTAGTCATTCTACCAAATCTGTCAATTCACAGCTCATATTATTAATAATATTTACGGAGGAAAATACATGAATTTTCATGATGTGTATATGATCTTGTTTGGACAAACATCAGAATTCTATTTCCTTTACCTCAATATTATGAGGGGAGGTGATCAATGACGCAACCGGCAATTAGATTCATTACAAGGGTTATTTGAGAGATATCATTAAGTAACATTGAACTGCTTTTGTGGTAGTTCCCTCTCTCTCTTACCAAAACATTTTGACATTTGTCTGTTACTTCATTTCCTTTTAGTCATTCTATCTGCAGGGGGTGTTCCTTATAACATGCGGATTTCTCTAGAACTGGAAATGTGTATGGGATGAGTCAATTTTTATGTGGTTAATACAGAACTCTGAAGAAGGCTTGGTAATGCTTAGCAGACGTTCACAGTGAGTGGTGTGGGGGTGAAAGTGAAAAAAAGAGAAAGTAAAAGAGAGAAGGAATTCCATACATTGTGCAGTTCTAAACAAAAGACTATGTTTGATGTAGTGCATGAATAATAGCTAGACCATGGAGAGAAGACATGTAAAAAAACAAAAAGCTGGATATATCAAGCAATTGCAAGAGCTTGTAATAATAGACTACAATATGAAGATCAATCCATAAGAAATTGTTATTGTTGTTGTTTGTTGTTTAGCCCTTGCCCAGACTTGATTTAGAAGACCTATGATCAGAAGTGTTCTAGTCATGACCAGCCTGTTTTTATTAGTGATTTTTAGGCATCATTTATCTAATGTTACATTGTCCTATGTAATTTGTCTGCAAGGAAGCAGACTGATAAGACTGGGTATAATTTAACCCATTTGTTCCTATATCTCAAGAGAAACCATACCAGAACAGACAATGTAGCTTGGTGCAGCCCCTGTGGCCTTACCAGCGCTGGTCAAACCTTTCAACCCATGCCAGCATGAAAAACAGATGCTAAATGATGATGATGATGATGATGATGATGATAGTAAAATAACTTTGTCATTTTCAAGCTGGTGTTTGGAACATAAATTAACATGAAATAAATTTTATTAGAAGATTTTAATTGAGATCATTTAAATTAAGAATACGAACCAAGGTAGGTTCCAGGTAGGTCGATATCAAAAGGGTTACGGGAAATTCAGTTGCTATTTCTAGCCAGTCAACTAACTGTAAAGCTTCTTCAATGATCAGACGGAATTCCAATGAAGGAAATAAACGAAATTTCTCACATCTAAAAGCAAATAAATAAATAAATTATATAAACCAAAACATAAAGTTTCCATTTTGTTTCATATTCTAAATGTCATCAATTAGTCAGAGTGAAAATCAAATCTTTGTCTCTAGAGATAAAGAAAATTCCGGAAGATGTCCTTGGCTACATCAAGATTTTTAGCATATGTAATGTGTAGTGTTTAATTTCCTTGAAATTTGCTGACCTTCAGATGTGGTTACATTTCTTCCTTAAAATAACAGTACTGTGAAATTATTCATAATGGTTTTGTTGTTCATGTAACCACATTTCAAAAAGTATGAAACAATTAACCTTTAATGTCATATATATATATATATACATATACATACATATATGTATATATATGTATATATATATATATATATTCGTATATTCGTAATGAGATAAAACCCCAAGGCTGTGTAGATTTTAGAACATTTTTAGATAAATGTTCTAAAATCTACACAGCTTTGGTTTTTCATCTCATTATGAAAAAATTTTATATACACACACTGACATATGACCGACGTTGAACCCCTTATTCGCAAAATCACTGAACCTCGAACTTAACTACAGTCTATCTACTTTAGTACTTATTCAGCATTACCTGACACCTTTGGGTCTCAATGACACCATTACCTCTCATAACCCCCATATACATATATACATACATATATATATATATACGTGTATATATATATATACATATATATATAATTGGAATTTCATTCTCTTTGAAGACACAAGGTCTCATTATTTTTATTTTCTGTGTCAGAAAATGTTAGTTTTGTGTCTCTGCCTTTTGATGATAGACATGGCTTTGTGGATAAGAAGTTGCTTTCAAATACATAGTTTGAAGTTCAATTCTACTGTGTTATCTTGAGCTCTGGGCCTATCAATACCTTGTGAGTAGATTTCATAGGCAGAAACTGGAAGAAGCCCATTGTATTTGTATATGTGTGTGTAAATATATATTAATTATACACACAGGCATACATACATACATACATACATACATATGTACGTACGTACATACATACATACATACATACATACATATGTACGTACGTACATACATACATACATACATGCATACATACATACACACACATACATACATACATACATACATACATACATACATACATACATGGGTTCGTGTCTTTTTGTATTGACATTGTGCAATAGTTGTAAATGAGTATTGCTGCCATACAGGTGATGTTCTTTGTTTTCCAGTCTTCTGTGAAGACATGTCCAGCCCTGGGAAAATATCATCTTGCTTGGGAACAGGTGAGGGTCGGTGACAAGAAGGGCATCTGACCATAGAAAATCTGCCTCAACAAATTCAATCTGACGCTTGAACATTAAAACAATGATGACAGTGATGATGAACAGTCATATGGAGTTTCCTCAAGGAGCTTGCTTCTCAACCACATGGTTCCAGGTTCAGTCCCACTGTGTGGCACCTTTGGCAAGTGTCTTCTGTTATAGCCTTAGGCTGACCAAAGTCTAGTGAGTGGATTTGGTGACAGAAACTGAAAGAAGCACATCATATATATATATATATATATATATATATATATACACACACACACATATATATATACATTTATATATATATCTATGTGTGTGTTTGTTCCCCCATCACTACTTGATAACTGGTTCAGCAAAAGAGACTGATAGAATAAGTACTGGGCTTATTTTAAGTCCCGAGGTTGATTTGTTCGACTGAAACCCTTCAAGGCAGTGCTCCAGTATGGCCACAATCAAATGACTGAAACAAGTAAAAGAATAAAAGAATAAACTGATTGTTCTGAATCTGTCATCGTCTATTGTTGACTTATACTTTCCCTTTTTGTTCTGTTTTGATTTTTGATACATTGTCCATAAACTAAATACTTACCACAGCTGAAAGTAGGAAATACCAGCTAATCTGAACAAGTGCCAAACAGTGGTCTAAACAACATTATTAAATGTAGCTATATATCACGTCATACATTGTTAACAACTTGATATGTAAGTTTTTTGACGAAAATCTTTGACATGCATCAGAAATTCATGTCAATGACATTTTAAAAATATTGTTTGTTAGATTAGTTTTTTGCTAAATGAGGCACTATAAGGTTGGTAAAATATCAAGAATGATTTTCCTTTCATTTTCCTTGTACTTGTTTCATTCATTAGACTACAACAGTGCTGGGGTACTGCCTTGAAGGGTTTAGTTGAACAAAACCCCAATAAACAAATCAACTCTGGTTGTCAAACTGTAGAGTGGGAGCAGGCAAACACAGACACAAGGACATGAGTGGGTGAGTGGGGTGCTGAAAAGTTCCTGGTTTTGGGTAAAAGAAAATACAGGAGGATCAGTTAATTATGGTTTTATCTAACTTATTCCCTTCTCAGATTCACACACTTATTGCAGTGGTCCGTCAGTTTTTCTAAGCCCTGTAAAAGAACTTGGGAGGTTGGGCCTCCAACCAGGCCTTTCACGATGCCCTTTCAACCAGGAACCTTTCCACACCTCCTCGTATATATATAGTGGCATCAATATGATGAGCTTCTTTCTATAAGACACTGGCTAGCTTGGAGTTATAGTAGAAAACACTTGCTCAAGGTGCTGTGCAGTGAGATTGAATATGACACTGTGTAGTTACAAAATGAGCTTCGTAGTCATACAGCCATGTTTGCACCTGTCTTATTTCTTTATTGCCCACAAGAGGCTAAACACAGAGGGGACAAACAGGGACAGACAAAGGGATGATTAAGTCGATTACATTGACCCCAGTGCGTAACTGGTACTTAAGGCGGCGAGCTGGCAGAAATGTTAGCACGCCAGGCAAAATGCGTAGCTGTATTTCGTCTGCTGTTACGTTCCGAGTTCAAATTCCGCCGAGGTCGACTTTGCCTTTCATCCTTTCGGGGTCGATGAAATAAGTACCAGTTACGCACTGGGGTCGATATAATCGACTTAATCCGTTTGTCGGTCCTTGTTTGTCCCCTCTGTGTTTAGCCCCTTGTGGGTAGTAAAGAAATAGGTACTTAATTTATCGACCCCTAAAGGATGAAAGGCAAAGTCGACCTCGGCGGAATTTGAACTCAGAACGTAACAATGAGCAAAATACCTATTTCTTTATTACCCACAAGAGGTTAAACAGAGAGGGGACAAACAAGGACAGACATAGGTATTAAGTCGATTACATCGACCCCAGTGCATAACTGGTACTTAATTTATCGACCCTGAAAGGATGAAAGGCAAAGTCAACCTCGGTGGAATTTGAAATCAGAATGTAAAGACAGACAAAATACCGCTAAGCATTTCGCCTGGTGTGCTAATGATTCTACCAGCTCGCCAACCACACAAAAACACAATTATTGTTAGAGTACTTGGATACATGAGTCTTTTCTATAGTTTACACATTTTGGAAAGGTGTATAGTGTAGTTGAGCAAACCCTTGTATCTTGTGTCAGCACAAGAAAATGTATGCAGACGCAGAAATGGCAATGATTACTTCATATTTGAGTTTCACTTTATATTAGCTATGCCATTGTCATAATTTGTTGTATTTCTTATGCCATTGTTCAATTAATGTATAATGACAAGCGTGTCACCGTAATTGGTTTGTGAGGAAGTTTGATATTTTAGTACAATCTGCTCACGTGATAATATTGTGGCCTACATTTTCTCAGATATTTTCGTGGGCAATATGACATTGTATCTATCATTCCACACCCTTGAAATATTTGTCTATATTGCATATGATTTTTTTATCTTACGCAGTATGATATGTTGAGATTATGACGATGATATTAAAAAGTACTGTGAATGTTACTGTAATTATTTTATTTTCAAATCAATGCTTCTTTTTTTTTGAGCTTTCTTGGCGTCTCTGAATGTCAATTTCTCAGTTGCATAACAAATTGTTTTGTGTATAAGAACTATGTATACATACACCACATATATATACGCGAATATATATAGACACATACAAATGCACAAACTCTCAGACCCACTCACACGAATTTTAGTTGAATGAATCAACCCTGCTATTTATTGATTTTTCTAAAGCCTGGTACTTATTCTGTCAGTCTCTTTTGTCGAACTGCTTGGTTAAGAGGACATAAACGCACCAACAACAGTTGTTAAGTGGGAGTGGTGGACACAGACACAAACACACACACACACACACTTGTTTCATTTTCTGCCTACCAAATCTGCTCACAAGGATTGGATCAGCTTGAGACTATAAGAAAAGTCACTTGCTTAAGGTGTTAAGCAGAGGGAATGGGATTGAACCCTGAACCATGCGGTTGGGAAGCAAACGTCTTACCACGCAACCACACCTGCACCCACAAATGTATTGACCAGAATAAAATCATCAATTGCTATTCACATCCACCCCACTTCTGTTTTAACACCACATACAAAAACATGACATCTAAGACCAACTTCAACTACAAACTTATGCTTAACCCTGGCAGGTAAGCACTTTTTTGGTCAATACATATGCCCCAACACCCACAGATAACTTTCACATTCACAAAATAGCAACACGATAAAGAGCTATCTATACTACACACATACTCATGTTTGAATGCACACGATTACACAGTTTCTGACTGTTGTATGCATACCCATACTTGCATGGTGGAAGTCAACTTGTGTTCAGGTATAGCCACTTTTTGGAAAGTTATAAATTTCCTGGATATCATCAAAGAAACTCACAAAGAGAGGACAATGATTTGAGGACAAGGTGCTGGATTTCTGTTCAATTCTTTGTTTTGACAACCTTTTCAAGGTATTTCTTGATTAACAGTGAGCAGTGCTATCTCAAGAAAAGGCTGCTCAATCATTCAAGTTTCTGCCAAATCACTCCATTGCCATAGTTCAGAAAAAAAAAAGTGACCAATATTTGAAGTTACCTCTGTGCAGGTTTTCAGTTAAATACTTCCAGTTGGCTAAGACTTTATTTTCCCCTACTTTCACTACTGCAGGATCTTTTTTTTTTTGCTATTGTATATTTTCCAAGAGGTTTTGGTGTATGAAATTGATTATAATGAATGAAGCATGCATAGAACTGAACTTTGCAGATAAACAATTTCCTCCCAATTGCCAATTATTGGCTGGGATGACCAAAAACTAAATGATCCTCAGAAACTGAATGGTCACCAGAATAGTCTTGTCCTAGACTGATGTTCCTACAAGAACTAGACATTCATCAGTCCCAGGTGATTTTGAGACACACTTGTTGACCCTCATCTGTAATTCTGTGCCCCATACACAACTGCTAAATAGTTGTTGGACCTATGCTGGGTTCATTTTCCTTTTTGTCCTGTTGAGCTTCTAGCAACCCTCCTCACCAAACAAACCTGGTTAAGGAAGGCTCATTCACTCCCCAATGATCTGATTATGCAGCAAGGTTTACCAGACTACATGTTACTAATAACACTTATAAATGATCTGACCGATGGCCACTGCAAAACAAAACAAATCCTAGCAGAGACATGCTCATACTAATGTGTGCACACACACACTTCCAACCATGTACACACACACACACACTTGATCAACAAATACACCACTTTGAGTATCAGCTGCACACCCCATTCTACCAAACCCACTCCAGCCACTACTGGTCTGGTTTGACCATCCAGCATCCACTGGCAGTTTGGTTCCACTATTCAACTTTCATGTTATAAACTGGCTACCCTTATTAAAACCTACTCACACACACATACAGAAGGATCAGCATGGCAACACTACAGCCTTCCACTGACAAACATGTCTACCCAGTATGTACACACAGATGGAATTAGCACTTTATGCAACACACAAATACATGCACACAAAAACACCTATTTATCTACACACACATACACACACACACATGTATAAATGTTAACCATTTTCATACACACACACAATCTAGCATGACAAGGTGTGCATGTACATTCACATGCAATAATCTCATACATTAAAACTAAACACACACATACAAGACCACATGAGCTATTCACCCACATGCATGCACTAACATGCTTAGAAAGGTGTACACAAATACAAACCACTTTCATTCACATGCACATAGACTAACACAGATTGCACATATATAGCCTCATAAACATTCATACATGCACAAAATATAGTAAGCTCAAATCTCTCATAGCACTTGTATGTACACAATGATGTGACAAAGCTACACTCACATAAGCCAGTACGATAAATCACACACGTTTAGTAATATACATAAACATACAGATATAGACACCATACCCAGACATAAATACATCCAGACTGGCCCCGTGCCACCGGCACGTAAAAAGCACCATCCGATCGTGGCCGTTTGCCAGACTCGTCTGGCAACTGTGCCGGTGGCACGTAAAAAGCACCCACTACACTCATGGAGTGGTTGGCGTTAGGAAGGGCATCCAGCCGTAGAAACACTGCCAGATCTGACAGGGCCTGATGAAGCCTTCCAGCTTCACAGACCCCAGTTGAACTGTCCAACCCATGCCAGCATGGAAAGCAGACACTAAACGATGATGATGATGATATCTATATTACCATTCAACAAACTGATGTACTCACATGAACAATGATAAACACATAAGAAAGCACATAATACCCACACATACTCTGCTACCTTGTATCCTGTGACAGTAATCAATTGTTTTGCTTTAAACTTTTATTTTGCTTGTATGTCTTTGAACAGCCAATTATTAAGCAATACATGGCCACATGCATATACCTACAAACACACATTCTTACACATGCATATACATGCACAAATGCAAACAAACATACACATACACACACAAGCACTTATGTATGCGCGTACCCAATAACATGATGTAAAAGCTATACTCACACACCCACAAACTAATAAACACATGTTTTAGCTTCATAAATCGCACAGTGAATATACACATACAAATACATACTCTCGCTCCTTTCTTGTCATTTAAACCAAGAAACATACACACATACACACGCATACCTATGTAGTCAACAAGACAATTCCACACTCCTCTATATAATATACACATACATACATATCAATATACACACATGCCTACTATTCAGTATGAGATAATTTTATAACCTTAACATAACATACACTCTCCTCCAACTCATATACACACCCCAACTTACACACACACACACTCATATATACACTTATATATGTGTGTGTCGGTGGCACATAAAAAACACCATCCGAGCGTGGCCGTCTGCCAGCCTCGTCTGGCACCTGTGTCGGTGGCACATAAAATCACCCACTACACTCTCGGAGTGATTGGCGTTAGGAAGGGCATCCAGCTGTAGAAACACTGCCAGATCTGACTGGCCTGGTGCAGCCTTCGGGCTTGCCAGACTCCAGTTGAACCGTCCAACCCATGCTAGCATGGAAAGCGGACGTTAAACGATGATGATGATGATGATGATATATATATATATATACATATACATATAGAGGTGTGTAAGGTATACAGATATGTGTTAAAGTATACATGCATACATCTATATATATACATACATATATACCTAAACACAACATAACACTCAAATATACCCACATTTCCACACAAACATACTATAATCATAAATCAAACACACATGATATGCATTTGTAAACCATACATGCTTACACACGTGCTCTCTCTCTCACACACACACACAAATTGGTACTGGTTGTAAAACCAATGACATTTATTAATCAAAACCAACCTCTTCTTCCAACCCTGTACAATTCACACGCCTTACCATTTACAAATATACAAATGAGTGTATGTAAGCACACACACACACAAACATTGATTACCTACATAAATGTCTTTGATGATTTACAGTCAGCAGGAATTTTATATATTTATGGTACCCAAGAGACACTGCTACCTGGTTAAAACTAATCACATACATCTGCATACACTCCCACAATTTAATTTCCCCTGGGCCGATAGCTATTCCTGCTTGACTTACTGAAACAGACAGCTCATCCCTAAAGCCCTAAGGCTGATTGCCAATAAATATATCCACTCTGCCTTCTATATGCATCAAGTAATCATTTAAGCCATGGTCTTTCTGGCCCTCTACCAGTAATACCACACACACACATTCATAATCTTTGATTTGACATTTGCTTTTTCTATGGTAGCATGGGTTGAATGAGAGTAATAATGACTGGATGCCTTCCCTGTTTCCAACCCTTGTTTTCCAAGTAAAGCATTTCTCTTTATCCCACTTGGTATTCAAACAGAATCAAACCACAAAGTATTGGGTTGGTTATTAATAAACACTATATCTCTCCATCTGTCTACTTACATGTCTTCTGTCTACCTGTTTGTCTGCCTGTCTATCTGTCTCTATACATCTATAATCATCATTTTTACGCCTGTTTTTTCATGCTTGCATGGATTAGAGGAGTTCTTTGCAGCACAGCATCCTACCACTTGTTGAGTTCTTTTGTCTTCTCTTATTGAGGTTCAGCTTCCTGAGATTAGCTTTCACCATTTCTACCTGTATTTTCCTTGGTTTCCTCTGCTGTTTCCATCCATATGAATCTCTTGGCTCTTTTTCTCCCACCTGTCATCATCCGTATGCATTACATGTCCATTTCTATCTTCCACACTACAATTCATTCTCTCACAGCTCATTTGTGTCTTGTCAATCATGCACACTAATGGACTAAGCTTACTTCATTTCTTTCAAACCTTTCTACATCCTCTGCATTCAATGCTTAAGTCTCACTGTGATGCAGTATTGTAGTTTGTTCACAAGCAATCTACACTTTGCTCCCTTGTCAGCAGAGATAATAGCTTCGTGCACATTTTCCATTCTATTCTAATTTTGGATACTTTACTTTCAGGATGCCCTCATTCACTGCTTATTAAGTTGCCTGGTCACCAAAAGCTATCATCTATTCTATAAAGCTTTCTGAGGATTGTAAGGAATTTATCTTGATGCTACTCTGAGCATTCACTACTCCTGTTCATTTGCCAAAGGCAAGTTGACAGCAAAGTCTTTATTTGCTGTCAGCTTGCCTTTCATTCAACTTTGATTCTGTAGTATTCCACCACTATGTTACTTTTTGTCTAGCTGATGCCTTGCTCCAACTATAGATCTACCTTAGCTTTCAACAAGTTATGGAAGCTGCCAAATTATCCTCTAAGTTATAGACCTGTATATCTTCTTTTTTATTATACACCTCATCTTGTATCACTCTGAATCTAAATTTTGCAATAGAGTATTTTAGTTTCCACACCTTTTCTTTTTCTTGACTGTCTTTTACCTCTCAGTCTATTTGACTCTTATTCTGAAATCAGTAAGCAACAGTCTATATTGGGTGAGATATTCTTCAACAGGAAAAGACATAGCATTTATAACTATTTGTCTATCCTATTTCCTGGTGAAAACAAAATCTACCTGACTTGCAAGTTGATCTGACTGGAAGATGATCAAGTGGCTGCTTGGTTGCCTGAATTCACTTGAATCACAGAACTTTAAAAGCCCCAATTTCTTTAGAACCATATCCATAATTCTAGAGAACACCATGTACTCCAGAATAGCTATCATCATACTACCTAACTTGTCCAACAAAGTCACAGCTATTTATTATTGAGGTGATTTGCAAGTGAGCTTGTTAAAGCTGCTGTTTTGCTTATAAATTAGTTCTGATTGTGGGGTGTAGGCAGAGTTAACAGTTGCTGTTGCTTTGTCTGTAAATAGCCTGAGCTTAATTATCCTGTCTCATGCCATTTTACCACAATTACATTATCTGTACAACTTTTAACCACTAAAATACTTACACCACCTAATCCAGCCTTGTTACCTACTCAGAAGAATTTGTATCAGTGTTCATTGCCTGTAAAGAGTCTAGCTGAGACTCCACAACATCTTACCTCTTGCACACAGCATACATCTTGCCTCTACTCTGGCAGCTCTGTAATCTCATGAGATCTTTTATTTTACACTAACAAAGAAGATGATCTCCTACTGTCGGATGCTTGATGTTTCCTTCCTACACCTGAAAGAGAATATGCCATCACATGATGATGGCTGAAGAGTTTTTGCACATGGCCAAATGTTTCCACTAATCCACCTTGTTACTATGCACAGTACAACATGATGAGTGTTAGTCTTGTGTTTGCAATAAGAGCTTTTCACTGTGATAGACCTTTGATTAGCTTTAGTATTGTTTTACAGACTGGACTACTCATTTTGTTACCAATCACATTACAGCAGGGTCTAGGAGCATTTCTTCATTACAACAGCACTAAAGTGTCTTCTCCATATTTCCAGTTTTTATTCAGAATGCACCTCTCCTGGATACTAGGTAGGTTGCCTTCACTAAGGTTTATGGAGTCCACATCTTGTATGTGCAGGCAATTTAATGAAGTTACCTCTCTTCTAGACAGTTTGCCTTCATTTGGGCTTATAACATCCATCTTTCCCCATGTAAGTAAGTTCAAAGCTTACACCTCCTCATAGACAGGTTGTTGGGGTGTAAAAGAAGGATGAGAAGGGGAAAGAGAAAAGTAAGAGGGATATAAGGGAGGAGGCTGATTGATGGAGGATGTATCAGAAAGACATGTAGGTATGAGGTAACGGACAGGTCCTATGATTGAGAGGAGAGGGACAAGAAAGAGAGATATGAAAGGAGCATAAAAAGATGGTGTATGAGAGGGGGTGGTATTAGATAGATCATATGGCAGAGAGGAGAAGGGAGAGAAAGGTGTGTGGAACAAAGAAAAGTGAGTATGTGAAAATGGAGTCCACATCGACTGGAACTGATATTGAAAGCATAGAAATCCAAAGAAATTTTTAAAGAAAAACATTAAAAAATACAGTGGAGTTGGGATTATGTTTTGAAACTCTGCCAAAATGTTTGCCAAATCTTTAATGTCTGATGTTTCAAAACATCATAGATTATAATAAAAATGTTAGAAGTGTTTTGAAAACCTATACTGAAATGAATAAGTACATAAGTGATTTTTAACAAGACAGCATTTAAACGCAGCAATGATGTAAAGCAATGACACTGAGTACATTTTAGCAAATTGATAATTTTCATTTTGAGCTACATTTTCCATTTACCAAATTCACTTATAAATTGAACATTTACTTATTTCTGTGTACTTGCAATTTATGTTTCAAATATTGGTGACTCACCATTAAAGTAACTTGCTTTGCAGCTGTCCATGTCCAAAGTTAGATACCATGACATAGTCATCTATATCGTTAGTGCAGTGAGTGACGGCACATGGCTTCATGGTTAGGATATTTGGCCCATGATTGTAAGGTTGTGAGGTCAATGCCTGGCAGCATGTTGTGTCCTTGAACAAGACACTTCATCTCATGTTGCTCCAGTCCACTCAGCGGGCAAAAACAAAGTTTACTAGTACTTTGTTTCAGGGTACCAGCCTTGTCACATTCTGTGAGAAATATGTTAAGTGTCTGTGTGTCTGTGGAGTACTCGGCCACATGCATGTTAATTTCACTAGCAGGCAGTTCCATAGATCGGATCAACTGGAACCATCATTGTTGTAACCAACAGAATCCTAGTTACTGCAGTTGATCTCTTCGTTATCTTCTATGCCACCGTCAAATGAACCAGCTTCATCTTATTCCCCCAAAAAGGATATCGTCTTCATTGGCATCCACTGTATTTGTAATGCACCATTATGGTTTCAGAGGAGCTCTGTTACTCTCCCAGTATCTGTGTTCACACCAGGGAAAGATCTGGACACTGAATGTGGCCTGCCAAAGCAATGAACTTGCACTTTTCTGTTAGCCTGTGGTTTCACTTGACACAAACATACAACTTTGAATGACTTGTTAATGCTGACATTTAGTGGTCTTAATAATTGGTCAACTCACCAAGAATGATGACAGGATTGGTTTTCATGTATTTCAGTTGCCATTTCACTTCAAGCTGTCAATGGCTTTTAAATGTGCTAAGCACTAGTAAGAGTGATACTTTCAGCATGCAACCTAGGTGTTTCCTCAACACTGTTTTGATCCAGTCATTATCTTCTCATGGACGTGAAACTCCATTCCTTTTGGATCCATTTCTCGAGAAGGAAACGTGTCAGATTTTTTTCCTCCTCACCAGTCATAGTCAACATTATTGTAAAATGGCTCTGGAAATCAGCTATTAAGATGCAGGAGTCAAAAGTCAGCTCTGTGTCTGATCTACACTTCCAATCACTGACAGGTACTCCTTGTCCTTGAAATCAACTTTTTATATGTACGAGGATGTCAAACGTTAGCTGGGTGTCTGATCTGCATTTTCAATCTATGACAAGTCATTTTGCCATCTGATAATAGAGTACTGATAGCCTTGTACTTAGTCCTTGAAATTTGCAGATATTGTGCTCCGAGAGTCTGACAAGAAATTGACAATTTATGTTTCTCCGCAAAGCACTGAATCCCTTTCAACACTGGCCTTGGAATCTGTGATTTTCAACACCTTGAGATACTTGTGCTATATATATATATATATATATGTGTGTGTGTGTGTGTGTACATGTAGTAAATATGTGTATGTGTGTGTATATTCATAAATATTGACAATTTACAGCTTTGCTTGTCACTTCTGAGTAACAAGCTCATTTTCTTTGCTAGCATTACTAATGGTTGTTTTCTGCTTCTAAAGCCCAGTTGAATAAAAAAAAAATTGCTTACTAAAATAACATTTATGGGTTTATGTCAAGAAATATTCCTCAAAACGAGTCCCAGTCCAACCTATGGTAACTTGGAAAAAGCCAGGCTTAAATGAACAAATGTGTGTGTATGTGTGTGTGTGTGTGTGTGTGTGTGTGTGTGTGTGTGATGATACTGCATTGGAATTTAGATGCTTAGATATTCATTTTTTTCCCCCCTTTGTGTTTGTATTTGGGTAGCATAACAATTTACAAGTTTGCATGACAGTTCTGACTACTGTAAATCCATTTTAAGTACAAACAATATTTCATTCAGAAGCATACCCCTAGATTAAGAAATTCCTTATTGCTTCAGCTGCAATCTTTATTTATTTTACTTGTGAGATTTAACTGATTTTTATTTCTCCCATTGGTTAAAATTGATGAAAAGCGGCAAGCAAACAAGTAAAAATTCTAATTTATTCTTTGTTTGGTCTTTCAAGAATGGCTATCAGTTAATAAATTTTACCATCTCAATATTTATGAATTTTTTTTTCTCTCTAATTTTCAAATCCTCTGGCAGTTTAAATGAGAAAAATTCTCATGCAAATGTTAAATAATTTTTTTTTTTTTTTTTACCTTTTGTTATCTTGCTGTATGAATTTGAATGTTATTTATATATCATTGGAATAATCCAGCATCGAGGAAAATAAATGAACTCTCGTTCTATCATATATTCATGATAAAAACAAACAGACAAACCCTCTAATAAATATTTCTGCAACAAGAACAGCTATCATCATCATCATCATCATCGTTAGTTGTATGTCTTCATTGTTCATTTTTGTTTTTCTTTAGCTTTTAACCCTTATTATTTTCAAGTAATATGAATGATGAATATTAAAACAAAATATGAAAAATATAAGTTGTTGGTCTCATTTTCATTTAAAGACTGTAAATGTATTCTATATTGCATCTGAAGGCATTCAATTTCATGCTGCATCGAAAAGAAAAAAAAAAAACGAAAAAAAATGTAAGAAATTAACGTGTACATATAGCTATATTCTTATATTGCATTTCTAATATAATATCTAGAAACATTTAGATGTTGAGCCAAAGAAAATTAAAAGCCAACATATCTGTGGTTGTCTCGAGGCTAAAGAAACTTGTGATTATTATCTCGTCATCAATTGGTGAATTACTAACGAACTCAGTATTTTTATGCATTGTAAATCTTCTGCAGATATCAAAATGGACATTTTTTTCATTTTCTGTATTGGGGTATTTATAAACATATTCTGATGACTGAGTATGCATGTTTTAACATAAGATGATGGGAATTATATGGTTTAATCCTTTTTAATACCAACTTGCTCAAGCCCACCCCTAGTTCTATTATGGTACAAGCTTTCTGCTTTCGATTAAAATTTTCCATCAAAATTTCATGTTAATTTCAGGTTCTGAACTGAAACCCTTTAGTGTTTACACTATTTCTGTTCAGTGTAATCATTATTTATTCACATGTTTTGAATTGATCAAGCATTATCTCAAAGTTTTGAGATTTTGATGAGGTAACTGTTAATTTTTAGAAGGATATTGTAGGGATGAGGTGAGGGGCCAGATCTGACCAGTTTGAATATAAAACAGGTAGATATGGCCTGTTTAAATACTAGAGGGTTAAGGCGGTGAGCTTGCAGAATCGTTAGCATGCTAAACGAAATGCTTAGTGGTATTTCGTCTGCCCGCTACGTTCTGAGTTGAAATTCCGCTGAGGTCGACTTTGCCTTTCATCCTTTCGGGGTCGACATAATCGACTTAATCCGTTTGTCTGTCCTTGTTTGTCCTCTCTGTGTTTAGCTCCTTGTGAGTAGTAAAGAAATAGGTATTTCATCTGCCGGTAAGTTCTGAGTTCAAATTCCGCTGAGGTTGACTTTGTCTTTCATCTTTCGGGGTCAATAAATTAAGTACCAGTTGATGTAATCAACTTAATCCCTTTGTCTGTCCTTGTTTGTCCCCTCTATGTTTAGCCCCTTGTGGGCAATAAAGAAATAAGAAATGTTAGCATGCCAGGCAAACTTCTTAGTGGCATTCCCCTGAAATTGTTGACCTTGTACCAAAATTTGAAATCAGTTTGGTAATGACAGTTATTTTACTTTATTTTTCTTCAAAATATTAATTGAAATAAAGGCAGTGTATTTCAACAAAAGTATAGTTACAAAAATGTTAAGTGAATAATGATTGACCTGGATTCGTAGCCTTAGCTATATAACTTGCCATTGCTCTCGAGCTCCAAGTCCAACTATCATTTAACAGATTTATAATGAAAAATATTCCACATATGAAAATCTTCTCTTTTTCAGGATATGTAGAACTCCAGTATCTAACATTTCCTTTCCTTATTGAAGTTGGAAAGGTGTGATCTGAGGGTTGTTTGGACGCTATTTTCAGTAGATTGGGTTACCACTTAAAGGCTTTCCCTCGATGGTGCATATTTTTAATAGTTTTATTTATATATAAATTATGTTTGAAACTCAAATATATTTTTTGTAATGGAAATGAAAACAAGGATTATGAATCATTTATTAATTTCTAAAAAAAATTAATGGGAAATAATGAAAGTTTCACCCTGACTTTAATTATAAATAAATTGAGATGGAACTCAAGTAGTAAAACAAGTGGAGGCTGGATTTAGACATTATTGAGACTTCTAAATGAGAAGTACTTATGAATAGTTGCTGATTCAGCTCTTGAAGTCTTTTCGTGTTTTCTGTTTACTACAACTAATACTACTACAGCAACAACAACAACAAGTCTTTAACAGTGTTACAAACATTCAAACAATTTTTACTAGAAAGTACATATGTATGTGTGTGTGTGTGTGTGTGTACATATACATAAAGAAAGCTTTGATTGGCTTTGCTCTATAGTAGAAGACACTTGCCCAAAATTCTGTGCAGTGGACCCAGTTCAAATTCTGCCGAGGTCGACTTTGCCTTTCATCCTTTTGGGGTCAATAAATTAAGTACCACTTACGCACTGGGGTCTATGTAATTGACTTAATCCCTTTGTCTGTCCTTGTTTGTCCCCTCTATGTTAGCCCCTTGTGGGCAATAAAGAAATAAGAAATGTTAGCATGCCAGGCAAACTTCTTAGTGGCATTCCCCTGAAATTGTTGACCTTGTACCAAAATTTGAAATCAGTTTGGTAATGACAGTTATTTTACTTTATTTTTCTTCAAAATATTAATTGAAATAAAGGCAGTGTATTTCAACAAAAGTATAGTTACAAAAATGTTAAGTGAATAATGATTGACCTGGATTCGTAGCCTTAGCTATATAACTTGCCATTGCTCTCGAGCTCCAAGTCCAACTATCATTTAACAGATTTATAATGAAAAATATTCCACATATGAAAATCTTCTCTTTTTCAGGATATGTAGAACTCCAGTATCTAACATTTCCTTTCCTTATTGAAGTTGGAAAGGTGTGATCTGAGGGTTGTTTGGACGCTATTTTCAGTAGATTGGGTTACCACTTAAAGGCTTTCCCTCGATGGTGCATATTTTTAATAGTTTTATTTATATATAAATTATGTTTGAAACTCAAATATATTTTTTGTAATGGAAATGAAAACAAGGATTATGAATCATTTATTAATTTCTAAAAAAAATTAATGGGAAATAATGAAAGTTTCACCCTGACTTTAATTATAAATAAATTGAGATGGAACTCAAGTAGTAAAACAAGTGGAGGCTGGATTTAGACATTATTGAGACTTCTAAATGAGAAGTACTTATGAATAGTTGCTGATTCAGCTCTTGAAGTCTTTTCGTGTTTTCTGTTTACTACAACTAATACTACTACAGCAACAACAACAACAAGTCTTTAACAGTGTTACAAACATTCAAACAATTTTTACTAGAAAGTACATATGTATGTGTGTGTGTGTGTGTGTGTGTGTGTACATATACATAAAGAAAGCTTTGATTGGCTTTGCTCTATAGTAGAAGACACTTGCCCAAAATTCTGTGCAGTGGACCCAGTTCAAATTCTGCCGAGGTCGACTTTGCCTTTCATCCTTTTGGGGTCAATAAATTAAGTACCACTTACGCACTGGGGTCTATGTAATTGACTTAATCCCTTTGTCTGTCCTTGTTTGTCTCCTCTGCATTTAGCCCCTTGTTTTGGGTTCAGTCCCACTGTGCAGAACTTTGGGAAAAAGCTCCAGGCTGATCAAAGCCATACAAATAAACTTGGCGGATGGAAACTGAAAGAAGTTCACTGCACATATACATATGTGTGCACATTTTTGAGATCACAAACCACAAGCATGCATAGCTGTGTGGTTAAGAGCAATGTTTTCAACAAAATTTTACTGTTATTATCTAATCTGTATATAGCTTCACTATCAAGCTTGTCTTCTATCTAGCACTTCGATGGACTTATTAATTAAGCCACTCACTGGTGTAATAATCATGCTTCTCTCTGCTCTGTCTATGGCAAATTCATACTCATTGGTGCTAACTATACTAACTGTTTCAAAGATGTTTTTTAATCTTTGTATTAAACTGGCCATATCTGACCCAAATGTTCGACCTGCTTTATGCTGAAACTGGCCATATCTGGCCCAAATATTCTACCTGTTTCATATTCAGACTGGCCAGTCTGGCCTGTCACACCTATCCAACAATATCATTCTAAAAATAAGCAATCATGTCATTGTAATTTTGAAGCCATGAGATAATGCATGATTAATTCAGAACAAGACAAATAGATAAGCAATGCATTTGAGAGAGTAATCTGAATGTAATACTAAAGGGTTAAGTTAATAAAAAATAGACAGCAGTCATCATCATCATCATCATCATCATCATCATTTAGTGTCCATTTTCCATGCTGGCATGGGTTAGATGGTTTGACTGGAACTGGCAAGCCAGCGAGCTGCACCAGGTTCCAGTCTGATTTGACTTGGTTGCTATGGCTGGATGCCCTTCCTAATGACAACCACTCC
Organism: Octopus sinensis; assembly: GCF_006345805.1. Taxonomy (NCBI): domain Eukaryota; kingdom Metazoa; phylum Mollusca; class Cephalopoda; order Octopoda; family Octopodidae; genus Octopus; species Octopus sinensis. The sequence goes on from NC_043000.1 coordinate 8,275,661, forward strand.
AAGAGTGTAGTGGGTGCCATTTATGTGTCACTGGTATGGGTGCCTTTTACATGTCCTCAGCACCAGCCATGACTGCAATTTCACTTGGCTTGATGAATCTTCTCAAGCACAGTGAATATCACCAAAGGTCTTGGAGAAATCAGTAGATTACCTAAAATTCTTTCTATTAATATGACAAATGCCATGCTATGTAACTTTTGGTTCATTATATTCCAAGTTCAAATCACTCTGAGATTCATGTAAATATTTGAGTTTAATTTAACTGTAAACTTTTGATGTAAGTAAGAACATTCTGAAACGGGCAGTTTTTGCATCACAGAACCAATAAGTGGCTTCAGGTAGGCTAGTAGTGTACAAAGATTCTTAATTTATTTGCAAACAACAGGAATGTAGCAAGATTTAGATTTGAAAACATGGCTTAGAATCTATCATGAAATTAGTGCCTAATTAGTTAGTTGCCTGACAAAGAAAAAAAAATAGTTAATTCTATTTTGGCTGTTAAAATCTATGGTTATTTTCAGGTACAATATATTTAGTGATAAAGAAGACGCTAATTAGGTTTCAGCTCTACTATCTTTATTCAAAACTGTTATTGGTAGTAATTTTGTGAAAATCATCGAATATTTATTACTTGCTTAACGATCTTATTAATTAGATATTATAAGCATCGTTTTAAGATAGGAACGAATGGCAAGACTTGTGGCTGAACTTCCCCATACGTATCTGTCCTTGTCAGGTGTCCTGTCACATTATCAATTACCCTTCAGGAATTATGCCATTCCATTTTCTCTAATTAGGTCCTATAGGATGAACCATAAATAGCCTTACCATTAAGCATACAGATATATATATATATATATAATTAAAAAAAAAAAGCATGTAGTTAAGAAAATGAACATATACTCAATACACTGGCAAACAAAAAACACAGGTCACCAACTTCTCATCAGATATCAGCCAGAGGGTCAGATGCAATTTCGGCCATGTATAAATAAGGTACTTTTATTATCTTAATTGGGCTATTTTACACACACACACATCCACACATATATATATATATATATATATATGCGCGCGCGCACACACACACACATACACACCCATATATATATGTGCGCACACACACACATACACATATATATACGCACACAGGCACACACACACATATACATACATGTGCATACACACACACACATTTTTATACTTGAGCAGTTTTGGTGTGAAATACTTCTATTTATGCTAAAAAAAAATTAGAAATTCTTAGGAAGTTTATCTATCTGTAAAATCTTGGCTCCTGTTATATAATCTTCTGTATATGTTACCATAGCCCTCTTCACATCAGATATGAAAATGGGTGTACTTATCAACATGACTATCCTTTGCCATATTAACCATATTCATATTCAACAGAACGATGATGCTGGTAACTAATATTAGTCATTAATTTCATTAATATTTTGACATCTGTTTTATTGTGTATATTTTGGTTTGGAATAAGCTTCTTAGTATTGCCCTGTTCCTTAATTGTTACCAGTATGACTATCTAGTTGTCTCTCCCAGATAAAACCTATCTTGTGTTAACATTTTCTGATGGACTCTCTTTATTCTGGCTGCTTTTCTTTTAGTAAAAGAAACCTCATACAGAAATAAAGTTGTAACAACAACAACAATAATAATGATAATAATAGTAATAAGAAGAATGATTTCAAATTTTGGCACAAGGCCAGCAATTTCGGGTGTGTATGTGTGTGTGGGGGGGCTAAGTCAATTACGTCGACCCCAGTGCTCAACTGGTACTTATTTTATCGACCCTTGAAAGGATGACAAGCAAAGTTACCTCAGCAGAATTTGAACTCAGAACATAAGGAGTCAGAAGAAATGTTGCCAAGCACTTTGTGTGATGTACAAAAAATTATGCTAGCTCACTGCCCTGTATAATGATGGTGATGATGTTGATGATGATGATGATGATGATGATGGTGATGATGTTGATGATGATGATGATGATGATGAGGAGGATGATGATGAGAATGAGGATGATGATGATCCTCAACCGTTTGTTGCGTGTCATTTAATGTATTTGCACTCTGCTGCAAAGTATAATTCTGTGTCTGCTGGGTTTGGTAGGTTTCAATGTTGAGATAGGAAGTGTGGAATATTTAGCTTGATGCCGAGTGCATAAGAACTAGGATGAGCTAGGGTGGGCCTACCAGATAAATAAACGGTTGTGTTGAAATTTAGTATAGAGGAGTTTTAACAACTTATTTTCCTGTTCTTTTACCACGCCTGATTCCTTAGCAAATTAAGGGTTGTTAGACTAAGCTGCTTTATTTACACCCAAGCAATGAAGTAGTCATCATTTGTTAGTAGTTTTCAAGGCTGAATTAATCCTTTTCTACTCTACCTGAAATGCGGTTGGTAGGAGTGATGGTGTTATCACTGCTCTGGAATCTCATAGAGAAGAATATTAGATCTCCACTCTTACATATTGGTTTCAAATTTTGCACAAAGCCAGCACATTCGGGGGAGGGGGGGAAGTTGATTACATCGACTCCAGTTCTCAATTGACACTTTTTTCTTTTTTAGCATAAATAGAAGTATTTCACACCAAAACTGTTCAAATATAAAATGTGTGTGTGTATGCATATATATATATATGGACGTGTGTGTGTGTGTGTGTGTAAAATAGCCCAATTAAGATAATTAAAGTACCTTATTTATACATGGCCGAAATTGTGTTTGACCCTCTGGCCGATATCTGATGAGGAGTTGGTGACCTGCGTTTTCTGTTCACCAGTGTATTGAGTATATGTTCATTTGTTTCTTAACTACATGCTTTTCATTGACCCCAAGAGGATGACTTGGTGAAATTTGAACCCAGAACATAAAGGTGGATGAAATGCTGCTGAGCATTTTGCCCAGCTTGCTAATAATTCTGCCAGCTCTCCACCCTGCTCTGCTCTCCACCCTGCTCTGCTCTCCACCCTGCTCTGCTCTCCACCCTGCTCTGCTCTCCACCCTGCTCTGCTCTTACATATTACCTACAGTTGTGCATTTCTCTTTTTTTTTTTTTTTTTTACTTGTTTCAGTCATTGGGCTGTAGTCATGCTGGGGCATCACCTTAAAAGGTATTGGTGAGCAAATTGACCCCAGTACTTAATACTTAGTTTATTGAACTTTTTTGCTAAGTTATGGGGGCATAAATAAACCAACACTGGTTGTGAAGTGGTGATGGTGGAAAAACACAAACACTAAGACACACACACTCGCACACATAATGGGCTTCTTTCAGTTTCCATCTATCAAATCCACTCACAAAGCTTTGATGTTAAGTTGATTAGAAAGACAGAATACTTAAAGTAATCCTTTTGATGCTAATGATTCTGCCACCTTAACATTGCTAATAACGAAAATATATAATTATAAAGAACTTCATTGAAATGAAATGGCTTAAAACTTAAAATGAAAACAAGACCATTAGAATTGAATTTGGTCAGTGATGCTTAATCGACTAACACTATTACTAGAATATATTGAATTGATGCAACAGTTCTATATTTAAAAAGGCTAAGTGGGAAGGATATGCAGTAGTCATGCTTTTCTTGCATAATGACATTAGTAGTTAGGATAAGGTGAAATGCCTTTCCATCCAAGAATCAAAAATTGTTTTGTGAACTCAATTTGCCATAAGCTTTATCTCTTGCGATGCAGAACCCTATTGATGATACAAATATATTGATTTTGAACCAGCTGCTGTATTGTTGTACGGTTGTTCAACATATAAATAAGTAACAAAAGTTGTCTGAAATCACTTCTTAAAAAACGGAAAGGAAACATGTTAGACAAAGTAGTTGGGCTAACTCAAGGAGAAACAGCAGAAAGCCAGGCTTTGTGCAAAAGTTAGTATAAGTGATAAAACCAATCCCTTTATGTTATTGATTATTTTTTCAAGTTGCCTTTGGGCAGGATTTGCAATAGCATTTCAGCAGTATTTGTTACCTTCTTCTGTATCAGTGCATTAATGTAGCCATGATGCATGTATTCATGCACAGACATAACTGTGTTGTTAAGAGGTTTGCTTCCAAACCATGTGGCTTTAGGTTCAGGCCCACTCTGTATCATTCAGTGATATTTAATTTGAATCATATTAAAAATTTAGTTTTCCATATTTATTAAAGACTAGCACTATGACCTGGCAACGCTGGGTCATGCTGCTAGTGCATGCATATACAGCTGCATGCGTGTGCACATACACACGAGTACTGTCCAAATCTCCAGCCAATCACATACGGCTAGCTGGCATTCAATTGACGTATCAAGTTTTGGGCATTTTGATTGGGCTTTGGATAGAAAATTCACAAAAAAGTCACTTCTATTGGTTTTTTAATGGCTTTGTGGGGTGACTGGGGAAATGTAAAGATGTGCACGACCACCTTTGGATGGTTTTGAATGACCATAGAAAGTGCGAGCCCTCTAACTGAAAAATTGGGAATTTGTATAAAGGACACACACACAGACATTTTGCCATTTATATATAGAGAAAGATTTCAGTGTCTCTTTAGGGTTTACATTATTGTTGTGGTGGTTGTTTAGGACCAGTTCAGCATTGATTATCCCTTTAGCATGTAAACCAGTCATATCCATCTCCAATATTCTACTCATTTTATCATCAAAATGGCCAGATTTTGCCTCTCACACTTACCCTAGAATGTTGTTCTAAAAATAAATAATCACATCAAAATCTCAAAGCGACAATATATTACAGGATTAATTCAAAGTAATGTTAATGAATAAGATTTACATTTAACAGAATAATCTGAATGTTAAAAGGTTGAACGGGCCTAGAATCAAAGGTGTTGTGACTGTAAACCTTCTCTCTTTCAGACATAGTGTATGCTGGACTGCATTAGCGAATGTGACATTACTTTTACTCATTGATGTGATGTGATTGAATCAGATTTGGTTGCTGTTTCTTGCAAGTTTAAGTGACCACATGTAACACACCTGTAGGCTTGTTCAGTATTGTTGAATTTTAAAAAGGATTTCACAACAAATATAATATAATAAAGTGTGACTTGATATTTTGAATTACAAATGTAATATTACAATAGCAAGTTGTTCAATTTTCAACAAAATATATCACTAATATGTGCATACACACACTCATACACACACACGTGTATGTTTGTATATGTATGTATTTATATGTATGCAAGTGTGTGTATGTGTGTATATATATGTGTGTGTGTGTGAGTGTGTATATGCATATGTGTATGTATGTATGTATGTATGTATATCTATATATATACATATATATGTAGCATCATCATCATTGCTTAATGTCCTCTTTTCCTTGTTTGCATGGGTGCCCTTCCTGCCACCAACCCTCATCTTTTTCCAAGCAAAGTAATATTTTCCCATGTCTGGACATGTTTTCGCAGAATATTGGAAATTAGTGATACTACTCATGTATGACAACATCACTCCTTTTTTACAAGAATCACGCGATGCCAAGACAAGAACACACACACGTTCACATTCAAATACACACATATAGATATATGTATAGATATATGTATATATATATATATATATATATATATATATATATATATATATATGTATATAACAAGCTTCTTACATGTATGTATAAGATGGACTTCATTCAGTTTCTGTCTACTAAATCTGCTCACAAGACTGGTTGGCCTAGGGATATAGTAAAAGGCACTAAGGTGTCGCATTGTGGAACTGAACTTGTAACCCTGTGATTTGGAAGGAAGGTTCTTAACTGCATAACTATGCCTGTGCTTATATATGTATAAATATCTGCAGATAGATAGACAGGTAGATATGTATATGTATATATGTATATTCTTTTATGCATCTATGTATGTTTGTGTGTGTGTGTGCATATATATACATATGTATATATATGTATATATACATACACATACACACACATTCACACATAGCAAAATTATTGTGCTTAATTTCATTACAAGTTTTTGGATTCAGTGATATTACATTTTAAGATATAACTGTGTAACAATGATAATATAAAAATCAAAAAAGGGGGGAAAAAAGCTTTCAATAAGGTTGGAGTTGAGGGGTACTTAGAAGTTATTAGTTATACAGTTTGTTACAGGGAGAAAATTTGTAATAAATACATATATGAGAAATATATTGAATATATTTCTCGTGATTTAAACTATATAAAAACAGTCTACTATAGAAGAAATAAATAAACACACTTAAGGCATTTAGATAAATATTATTATTTTTGTTATATAAAATACTATTTTCCCAGCATGGGGAATTTAATTTGTTTCTATCTATTAAAACTATACTAAAATATTAAAACTGTCAACTATAGGAGAAATAATACAATTTATGTATTACTTAAGGCATGTATATTAATATTTAAATTTTGTTACATAAAATACTAATTTGCCAGTTTCTGTGCACACTAATATGAGAGTATGCAAGAAATAATTGGGTAGCGTCTTTATATTGACAACCAGCTGTTCTGAGTGACTTACTGCAGTTTATGCTAATTATTTTTCTGTGCAAGCAGACTCTCTGCAAGCAGCAAGCAGTGTTGGATGCTTGCCTAATCGCTGGAGAAGCTGCCTTCGCTTTCCTTCCTATACATACATATATTAAACAGCAACCGAAACAGTGTACAAGTTGTTCACTTTACGGTGTGGACCATTTATTTACAGGTTAGTTGTTTGACAATTCCATTTATCTTGTTTGTTATTTCTTTCCTTTATTTTTACGCTGGCTGCTGGTCTTAAAACACTCCTGCAATCTCAACATTAAACAAACAAAACAAAAAAAAAGCAAACAAGCAAAGAAAGAAATATAAAACAATAACATTTAGTGAATAATAGACTTTTCTTTTTTTTCCCCGAAATATCATAGGAAATACTACTTTGAAATTAATCTATGTTGAAGTTAATTTTCAAATTTAGATTTCTTTTCCTTTCAAAATATTCGATGATTTGTATGCAACTATATTAACTGTTTTCCTTTTTCTGTTAACAAAGATTTTTAAAACTGTATACTATATCACATATATTTTTGACAATATTTCTTTTATTTGTGTCTATTTTTTTCCCTTTTGATTTAGTAAAGATAAAAAGATTTTCCAAAGAATGAAATTTTCTCTCTGTATCTTAGTAGTTATTAAAAATGTATATTCATTTTTTTTTTATCAATGAGCAGCTTCCTTGTGTAATAAGATATGTTTAGTGGATTTTGTTTTAGTATAGTTTCTTTAATGAATGAAACGAAACAAAAACATTTTGATAGCCTGTACCTTAGTTATTTTGTTAAAATAGACCCTTTTTTGTCTGTGCCTTCTATCCATTTATACAATATATCTATACATGTGCGTGTGTGTGCATGCATGTGATGGGTGGGGCTCTCATTTTTATGTAAAAAAAAAAATCTCATTTATTTTCCATCTAAAATATAAATGGGGCCCAACATTTTTATGTCAATTCTCTAGACTACATGAGATATTTAAGTATTAAACTGTTTTATTTAGGTGTAAATATTACTTAAATAGCCTTCTGTCACTTTTGGATTTGGATTTTTCCACCTTTCTTCTACTTCATCCACCACCACTTTTTTGTTCATTCATTTAACATACCTTGTTTTCCTTAGAGTTATTACATTGTACCTTTTTTATTGTATCTTCATTAGTGCAATAATATCAATATTCAAATATCCTTTAGATATTTGTAAATTTTAATAATATAGTCCCCTTTTTAATTAATACACTATATCTAAAGAGCTTGCAGTGGCAAAGTCATCTTATGTAAGGACAAATGAGTAACTTTTTCTATGCAATAACCCAAACTAGGCAGGGATTTCATTGAGGTTCTCTTCTTTTGCTTTTGATTGTTGTGAAACTGCAAAATTGAAGGGAACTGTGTAAGGTAGGCTATTGATAATGGTTTTATTCATATGCATTTATACATTGCCATCATCATCTTCTCATTACCTTTTGCACATGTAGCAATGAGATCTGTTGCTTCCTTCAGTAATGTTCAGAAGGCTTCTGGTTGTAGGTGTCATTTGTTGTCTGAAAATTGCATGTGTGTCATTAAGTCTGGATTTATTCTTCATCTTTTGTAGCATCATTCATTCATCAGAAGATGCAACTATAAAGGAAAGATCTAGAAGCCTTCAGTGAGCTGTGGAAAGTTGCCTTCATATACTAACAAGTTGTGGTCAGCATGCTTACAAGAACTCATTGTCATTAATTTAACTTTTGTTTCTCCATGTTAGCATGAATTGTACAACAGCAAATCTCCAATCACTGTTCCATTCTATAGTGTCTATCTAATGGAGAGTTGCAGACAGCTGAGTCATTATGGCATGACTGATTTCTAATTGGCAAGTATGTATAGTTTATATTGTGTCTGCAGTACTATGCTGTGTTCCTGATTAAAATTCTTTATAAAATCTCACTAGATCTATGATACTATAGAACCCTTGAAGTTCTCAATGTTTCATTAACTTGTGAAGTCTCACTGTTAGTTTGGAGAGGAAAGTGTTATACTAAATGGATTTATATGAGATACATTATAGGAACAGATCCTTAATGATCCCTTGGATATATCCAGACACTCTTTTGGTGTTTTTATTGTTCAGAATATTTTTCTTGTATGAATCCTTTATATGAAATATCTTTGAAAAAAACCTTTTCAGTTAATTTTAAGCATGTACCAAAACTACAAATGTTTGTTAATTTTGGCCACCAATAAAAGGAAAGCAATTCAAAATGTTTTTTTTATTTATTATGTTGGCCTCTGATATAAATAGATCTTACTTACTTAAGCTTCAACTAAACATGGGGTAGAATAATTTACATAAACCACAAATTTACATTTCTCTTGTGATTTATATTCCTGTTGAAAATGTGTCTTTAAGTTCTTTCTATTGCTCCCCAATTTAAGTATTATCTCTTTAATCCTTTAACATTTAAACCAGCCATTTTAGGCCTGAATATTGTAACTGTTTTATGTTCAGACCTGACCAGACAGATCTCGCCTCTTACATGTACCCTACAATGTCTTTTTAAAAATTCACAATCACATCATCAAAACCTTAAAGCTACAAGATAATGAATGTTAAATTTATAATCATCTTTTATCTTTTACTTGTTTCAGTCATTATACTATGGCCATGCAGGGGCACTGCCTTGAAGAATTTTTAGTTGAATGTATCAACCTCAGTACTTTTTTGTTTTGAAAGCCTGTTACTTATTCTATCAGTTTCTTTTGCTAAACTGTTCAGTTATGGGGACGTAAACACACTACTATCAGTTGTCCAGCAGTGGTGGGGACAAACACAAATACAAAGACACATACACATAGACATACATATACATATATATGACAGGCTTCTTTCAGTTTCCATCTACCAAATCCACTCACAAGGCTTTAGTCAGCTTGAGGCTATAGTAGAGGACACTTGCCCAAGGTGTCACGCTGTGGGACTGAACCCCAAATCATGTGATTGAAAAGCAAACTTCTTACTACACAGCCATGCCTGCACCTTTGTGAATAGATAATGTGAATAAATAAGCAATTACATTTGATGAAGTAGTTTGAATGCTGAAGAGTTAAATGTGGGTTGGAAAATATAATTTCATTTAGTTTCCTTTCAGCCTAAACCTCAGTTTCATTTAAACCTTTAGCATCCAAACTGACCATATACGGCCTAAGTATTCTACCTATTTCTTTACTACCCACAAGGGGCTACACACAGAGAGGACAAACAAGGACAGACAAACAGATTAAGTCGATTATATCGACCCCAGTGCATAACTTATTTAATCGACCCCGAAAGGATGAAAGGCAAAGTCGACCTCAGCGGAATTTGAACTCAGAACGTAACGGCAGACAAAATACCGCTAAGCATTTCACCTGGTGTGTTAACGATTCTGCCAGCTTGAGCCAGATACAACCTCTCATGCCTACCCTACAATGTCCTTCAAAAAATTATGCAATCACATCATGAATATTGTGTAAAAACCTTTCCCTGAGTCTAAGCCTAAATATGGCCCAGGATTCTAATATGGTAATTTTTTGTTTTTTCTTTTTACTACTTTTAAGAAGACATGTTAAGGAAGAACTTTGTTTTTTTTTTATTGTAGGATTTTCCCTCATCTGTTCATATTAAGAAATTAAACATTTCAGCATTGATTGAATTATTGTGTGTGTGTGTGTGGTTGTTAATACTTCACTTAAGTTTAATTCATGTGTATCATCCTCATATACTTTAGACCTACCAACAGGTGTCGGTAATCACATTAAATGTGACTTTTAAGCTTACACTGGCACACATGCTGACTATTATGATGATTATCCCATCGCAACACCTTGTCGTCCCATCTTCCTACTGGTTTTCCCACAGTGCTATGTATTTAGTTTGAAGTGTTTACGCTAAGAGGATTACTTATCATCCACAATCAGGACATGTTCAGCTACTTATTTATATAAGTTATTTCAAAGGTATTTTTGAATGGATGTTCACAGGTATAGATTAGGTGTAGCAGTTTTTACCTATATTCAGAAGCTATATCGATGTGGAAATGAAATTCAATGCACCACACAAGTCTTCTGTACACACACACACACACACACACACACACACACACACACATATATATGTATATATATGTATTATATGTATATATATATGTATTATATGTATGTGTGTATATATATATATACATATACATACATATATGCATATATATATATATATATATATATATATATATATATATATATATATATATATATATATATATATTTCTGTTTGTCTATATATATATATATATAATTTTATTGAACCTATAATCTATAAATGAGCTCTAGTTTCATGCAAAAAAAGAAAATTAAAATTGACTGTTTAGTTAAGCTGCTCTCATTGCAAATGTATTTATTATTGTAATGATCCTATTTCCATTATCATCATTATTATTATCATTATTATTATTATTATTATTATTATTATTATTATTATTATTAGTAGTAGTAGTAGTAGTGGTATCAAGGTTGTCAGCTGGCAGAATCATTAGCGCATCAAACAAAATGCTTTGCGTCATTTCTCCAAGCTCTTTATGTCCTGGGCTCAAATCCTGCTGAGGTCAATTTTACTTTTCATCCTTTTGTGGTCGATGAAATAAAGTACATCATCATGATCGTTTAACGTCCGTTTTCCGTGCTAGCATGGGTTGGACGGTTCGACCGGGGTCTGGGAAGCCAGGAGGCTGCACCAGTCTCCAGTCTGATCTGGCAATGTTTCTACAGCTGGATGCCCTTACCAGTTAAGTAATTGGGTCAAAGTAATCAACTTGCCCCCTCTACTCAAAACTGCTGGCCTTGTACCAAACTTACAAGGGTTTATTATTATTATAATTATTATTATTATTATTATTATTATTATTCACCCACCTTTGCAAGGCAAAGCGGTTGGTGTTCCTCTGCCTAGTGGCTATGGCAAAAGAAGTCGTGTTGTGGACAAGGCTGAAATGAATCATGGAAGATACCTTAATCTTTGGTCAAGCCCTCATCGACTTTTCAAGTTCCACTTTGAAAGAAAAGTGAGGATGGAGAGGGAAGTGCTGCCTCTCAGTGAATTCGTGAAAAGGTGGGTGACTGTAGCAAAAATAGTTAGAATGAATAATGGCCCTACTCTAAGTTAGCACCTGTAGATGGGAGAGGAACTGTCGGGAGAGGGCTCGTGCTTTTGGTGGTCAGGGTAATCCTGGATCTGTAGGGGTTCCTTGATTGGTCTTAGCTGAAGTTTCTCCTGTATCAAGAGGACTACATTATTCATATTATCACATATTTTGTATATTATGTATACTTTTATTGCATTTTCCATTTTTCTCACCATCCTTCATGTAAATCTCCACACAAATTGTTGACCGTCATTGTGATGTCCTCCTCTATGGCTAATAAAAGAAATTATCACTATTATTATTATTAAGGAGGTGAGCTGGTAGAATCATTAGCATGCTGGGTGAAATGCTTAACAATATTTCATCCGTCTTTATGTTCTGAGTTCAAATTCTGCTAAGGTCAGCTTTGCCTTTCATCCTTTTTGGGTCAATAAAATAAATACTAATTGAACACTGGGGCTGATGTATTTGACTTACCCCCTCCCCTAAACTTGCTGGTCTTGTGTCAAAATTTGAAACCATTATTATTATTATAATAATTGTTTATTTTGATGCCAGAATGAGTTTGTTGCTCTGCAGAATTGAATATTTCTATGCTTTTCTCACTAACACCTTAAAGATAGATTCTCCATCTAAACCATATGAAAGCACCATTTCTCCAAAAAGAGAGAATATATAATAAGAATATCTAATTTTTAATATTTGTTCAGAACTATGCATTTTGATAAAAAGTATAGTTGATTACATTGACTTCATCTACCCAACCTGCAGTTACCTGGTACTTTATTTTGCCAACCTCAGAAAAATGGACAATATATATGACCACAGTGAAATAATTAAAACCTAATATGTTTAAGTGTGAAAATGTAATTCTTTTTTATGATTGTAATGCATATTCAATAACTGAAATGAAATTGCTAGCTCTTATTGCATTATTGAAATAATTAGTAATTAAATGAATGAAAGTTTGTGAAATGCATATTTAAGTATTAACCAGGCAAATACATCTACTTAGACACAGACGAAGGGGAATAAGATTATTATTATATCCTATTAAAATTAATTATTTTGTCAGTTTTTTTCCCCTCATTTCCTTTGCATTGATTTGACATCAGGCATCGTTGTCATCATAATCATCATTATTGTCGTTGTCGTCATCATCATCTTTTAACGTTCACTTTTCCTTGCTTGCTTGCGTCAGACTGCATTTATTGAGGCAGACTGTCTATGGCCAGACGCCTGTCTTCTTACAAGAGACCTCAAGAGTTTCCAAGGTCATTTTCCCCCATGACTGGACATATTTTCACTGTAGATTGGAACACTTCTGCGACATGACATCCATTGACAACTATCATGCAATAATCAAGACGAGGAGTCACAAACAGACATGCACATACACATATATAAATTTATGTACACACACATACACATATACTTTATATATAATCATCACTTTTTAATAGTCTTTTCATGTTTCCATGGGTCAGATGGAATTTGTCGAAGCAGATTTTCCATGGTCAGCTACCCTTACTGTTGCCAACTCTCTCCTGTTTACAAGTAAGGTAATATTTTCCTAAGACCTGACATATTTTCTCGGCAGATTGGAAACGAAGGACACTGCTTGCCTGACAGTAACACTTGCTTATAACTGTCATGTGACGTCAAGGCAAAGAGACAGTGATACAAACACACACACAGACGAACACACACAAACACACACACACACATATATATATATAAATATATATATATATGACAGGTTTCTTTCAGTTTCTATCTACCAAATCTACCCAGGCGGCATTGGTTGGCCTGATGCTATAGTAGAAGACAACTAACCCATGGTGGAACTGAACCTGAAACCACGTAGTTGGGAAGCAAACTTCTTGCCACATGGCTAAACCTGGTATATCATAATCCTCCTCCTCTTTCTATTTTCCATGTTGGAATTGGTTGGATGATATTTGATAGGCTTCTTTCAGTTTTCCTTATACCAAATCCACCTCAAAACGATTTTGGGTGGCCTGAGATTTTTATAGAAAACGCTTGTTCAATGTGTCATCCAGAGGGTCCGAATGTGATCCCATGTCGTTGGGATGCAATATTCTTAACCACACAACAACACCTGCACAAAGATGAATATTTACATTTTTATTCTTGTAGCAGAAAGATAAGCTTTTTCCATCTTGGAATAACCTTATATTTTTCAGTTTGATAGTCAACTGAAGTAAAATACTTTGTTCACGATATCAGAATAAACTTTTTGACAGATTTTGAAATTAGTATCAGTTTCAACAGAATAAATATTTTAGATTTCGTTTTTGGATTTGGTTTGCAAGATTCTTTATATGAGTTCGTGTGTTGAACAGACACAACAAAATATTTTAGACATCAACTGATATTGAATTATGTATTAAATACTGGAAATTTTTTGTAGGGGTTGATGAATTCACAGAAATAATAAGTCCTCAAGTGAATTGAAAGTTGATAATTTTATAAATTTCTTTTGTGGGATTTATAAATATTAATGTACTTCAAATATTTTGTAACAGATAAATCGTTAAATTATAGGTTTTGTATGTATGTATGTATGTTTAATGAAGTATCAGTGAAAATAATTAATATTTCACTAGATGTCTGATCTTGACAACTAAGTCTGTAGAGCTTCCTTTTCTTTTTTTTGTTTTTGTCTGATTTGAACATAGTGACAATAAATTGGTTGAAAGTAAAAAAAAAGAATTCTATAATATTTATGAAGAAAATTTCTTTGTTGTTTCGATCGAAGTTCATTAGTATTTGAAGCCTCGTTAAGGCAAGTCCTGTCTCAGGTTATTGTTTGTTGAATTTACATTATTGGCTTACTTTTATATTATGTTGATGGTTTGTACTGATGATCAGATTTATTTAAAACACTTTTTTTGAGTCTTTCTAAGCCTAATTTGATTATGAAAACTGTTTCAACCTTTTGTATTGGGTTGTCCGGAAAGTTTGTGCCGATTTTTAAAGGAAAGCAAAAGCTCAACACTTGCCATTACATTTTTAATCAACCAAATATGAACCATGTTGTTGCACAATGCATCTCCATCTTTTCTTTAACTTGAAAATACCCTCTTCCCAGAACTGAGGTGGTTTCATGGCAAAGAATTCATCAAGGTATCTTTTTACGTCATCCAAGGAATTGAAATTTTTACCATTAAGACTATTCTGCAGAGACCTGAATAAGTGGAAATCCGAAGGAGCAATATCTGGTGAATATGGACAGTGGGGTAACACATCCCAGCTGAGCTGCAGCAATTTTTGTCTGGTTCCCAAAGCATCAAGTGCCGAAAATGAATTTTCTTATCTTCCATTTTAAAGGGTTACAGAATTAACACAGGTTATAGGAATATAAACCTTCTTCCACGTTAAGATAGCTTAAACTGTACTGTAAATGGAGGTGTAGTCAAATCCTATTTTATGGACTCAACCATGTTCTAAAATAAGTTGAAAGGTAAGCTGCTATAAATCGGCACGAACTTTCCAGACAACCCAATATTTTTGTAAGTTTGTCCTAAGTGTCCATTCTTCACTTCAGACTTTTAGTTAGCCCTTGTTTTATACTTTCTGAGTAAAATAAAGCTTTCCTTGTGTAAGTCCCAAGTTACACTATTGCATGAATGCTGGAGAAATATGTCCTTTGTAATACCTGTGTGACACAATACAAGGAAAAGGTTAATCTTTGTCTTTATTTTCTCCATTTTCTTCACTGTTGTTGCTGTTTACCCTCAGGTCAGTGCTGGTCAAACAAACTTATGATAAAAGTCATTCTAGCCATGACAAAATTGTTTTTATTCAGGCAAAGCATAGTGTTATCCAAAGCGTTCATTATTTTTTGACAGTAAGGTGCAGGAGTTTTGGGCTGCTGTTTCTAGCAATTCATGTGGCTATGTAGAAGCTCCTCACAGTAGTTCAATTTTCCTCATTATGAATCTTATGCATTTTACTCTATCGCTGATTTTAGTTATTGGACTGCAGCCAAGCTGGGACACTGCCTCAAAGGGTTATGAGGACATAAACAAACAAACACTGGTTGTCAAATGATGTTAATGTAGGGACAAGATAACACACACACACACACACACACACAGAGGTTCTACAGTTTCCATCTCTTACATTCTCTCATTAGGCATTGGCTGGCTACAGTAGGAACTACAGCAGGAGATACTTGTCCATGGTACCACACAAAGGAACTGAACCTGAAAACAAGTAGTTTTGAAGCAGGTTTCTTAATTACACAGCCATGTTTGCAGCTATCTGCAAATGACTAAAATATTAATTTAAGACAATTGTTTCTCAAATTTTTACTTAGTATTTTTGGTGTGTTTCAGCTGTTTCACTTCACCTCCACCACCTCCACCACCACCACCACCACCACCACCACCATTATCATTATTATCAGAGAATGCTGAAGGCTGGGCTGACACGATTTGGAAAAACCAACCAGGAGGTCAGCTATTCATATCTTATTAGCAATGTCTCGTTTTGTTTTTGACCAGAGTACTTTACTCCCAATCCACATAACTCTTAAATAATGTGGGTTAATTTCATTCTCCATGATAATCAGAGGCAGCATTATGAAATTGCCAAATAATTCATTTGGCTTGCAAACTCTTCCCATGGGGGAAAAGAGAAAATACACAACCACACACACACATACACTCAATCTACCTGTGAATACCATTGTATTCAAAGGGAGAGATTTATCTCTTATTTACTCACTCATTCTATGAAAACTAGAGATAAGCAAAAGCCCTATTGATTCTTTGCATCTGGAAGAGGATTATCTATTTTAGCTTGATCATCATCATCGCCACCCTCGCTGTCATCGTCATCATTGTCATCATTGTCATTGCCTTCATCGATGTCATTGTGCATTTTTAATAAGTACTGTTTGTATGAAAATATCAAGATGTTCTTAATGTCCTTTTTCAGATATTCTACCTAAAAACTGACCAAGGATACAAAAACAAAATTTGGATTAACCATTAAGCTGTGGAGATAAGATCAGCAGGTATGTATATTTGTTTAAAGTTAGCCTCAATTAGTTGCACTATTTATCTCCACCCAACATTTCTTTTTGCTGCACCTACCTTTTAGTCTAGAACCAAAACACAAATTTATAATGTTATGTGATTCATGTAGTTCTTATCAAGAAATTTACTCTTATTCAGTTTGTAGAGTTTATGCAATTTGAGTTTTTATTTACTAAAGAATATCCTTCTGCCTGCAAGTTTTTTCTTTTTCTGATATCCAGTGACAAGAGAACATATTGTTATTAGTTGTTTAGTCCTCTGTCAGCTTTGACCAAGTGGACCTTCGAAGCTCCCCTTCACCCCACACACACAAAAAAGCAAATAGACAATCCAAATAAACTATTGTGTCCTTCTACAGCTACATTTCTAATATATCCTTCCTATTCGTAGATGATTGAATGTGATTTAAATAAAACCTTAACTGCTATTTCAGATCCCTGCTGCCACTGGTCTAGTTTACTGGTACCTTGTACAAGCTAGTACCTTGCATAGTACAGTGTTTATAAGCTTGTATCATATAAACTAATGTGTGGGTGCCTGTGTTTCATTTAATTGTTTAACCCTTTAGCATTCACATTACTCCATCAAAAGCAATGCTTATTTATTCGTGTTATTTTGAATTAATCATGCATTATCACAAAGCTTTTTGATTTTGATGAAGTAACAGTTAATTTTTAGAATGATATTGTAGGGTTGGTGCGAGAGGTCAGACCTGGTCAGTTTAGATATAAATCAGGTGGAATATTTTGGCTGGATATGGCCAGTTTAAATCCTAAAGAGTTAAGTAAATAAAATATTTGTGGACCAAGGTAACCACCCCTGATTCGGAAAAAAAACCAATCTGGAATGGCCTTGGAATCAAAAGTTCTGGAAAATTGATGTTGTACCTGTATACACACACACACATTCACTCACAAAGAGTTTACCTGTCACTCATAAGAAAGTATGACCTTTTGACTTGTTTAAGGTGCCTACGTGGTTGTTAACAAGCCTAGACATCCTGATGTTGTATTTAGAAAAAGGGACCGAGCTTCTCTTTTAACTGACGTGGGATGAAAACAAAGCGAAACAAAAATGCAAAAACCCCAAAAGAAAACAAAACAAAAGTCTGTTGGAATTTAGATTATTGTAGCCATTTCATAACTTTCAAATGGTTCTCCTTTATTTATCATCTGTCTTAGATCAAATATGAATGAATACAGGCTTCAGGGTAAATCGGCTTTATTTCAAAAGGATAACGTTTATGCATAGTAAAGATTGATTTGCTGCTATTGATTTTTGAGAAATCTTTGAGATATTGCTTTCCTGTGGTTTAGTATTTCTTAAGTTAGATGGTTAGCATTTCTAAGGCTACAACATATCGATATTAGTATAGCTGCATAGCTAAGAAGTTTGCCATGCGGCTGTCTGGTTCTGCATTTAATCCTGTTGTGTGGAACGTTGGACAAGTGTCTTCTATCAAAACTTCATGGAATTTGGTAAATGGAAACTGTGCAGAAGCCTATTGTATATATGCACATATCTTTCTTTTATTGTTTACCTTTTATTTGTTTTAATCATTGGACTGTGGCCATGCTGGGGCTCCACCTTAACGAATTTTAGTTGAACAGATCAATCCCAGTACATATATTTTAAGTCTGTATCTGGTACTTACTTTTGATCCCCTTTGCCAAACAAACTGTTAGGCTATGAAGATGTAAACAAACCAGCACTGGTTGTCCAGTAGTGGTGGTAGACAAACACTGGCACAAAGAAACACACACATACATTTATATGTGTGCCGGTGGCACATAAAAAGTATCATTCGAACGTGGCCGATGCCAGTGCCGCCTCAACTGGCTTCATGCCGGTGGCACGTTAAAAGCACCAACCGATTGTGGCTGATACCAGACTCCCCTGGCACCTATGCAGGTGGCACGTAAAAAGCACCCACTACACTCGCAGAGTGGTTGGCGTTAGGAAGGGCATCCAACTGTAGAAACACTGCCAGATCAGACTGGAGTCTGGTGCAGCCTCCTGGCTCCCCAGACCCCGGTTGAACCGTTCAACCCGTGCTAGCATGGAAAACGGACGTTAAATGATGATGATGATATATATATAAGTCACAATATATGCATTCAAATAATATGATAGTATTCATAAAAAATGCTCCTTGTGTGTCATTCTATAAAACAGAAAATATAGTATGATACAAGAGAAAATGGTACGTTGAGAATCTACTATTTAACAAAGACTTTCTTTTACCTGATTTTTTACATTTTGCATTAATGCAGGTATGTAAGTAATTTAATTATTATTGAATATAATAACATAAATTATTTACATGCTCTTAAGTTACGAAACAATTTATCATGAAATTAGAATTGTTAAATAAAATTCATCAAGCTATTTCTCTGTCATTTGTGACTTTATATATATATATATATATATATATATATACAAACATAAGCACATAAGAGGTGCAGCAATATCAAAGGAAGGCTAACTGAGAAGGTAGTTTTTGTGTGTGGCAAATGCTCAGGAGCAATAAACACTGAAAATGTGCAGAAAACAGCTTCTGTCACATTTCCAGAGGGAAAAACTACAAGTAGTTGATATCTTCTGTTACCTTAGTGACCAAGTCAGTATGGATGCTCTGAAAGTGTATATGTTAGCATAAGAATAGCCTGGGCAAAGTTGAGAGAGCTCCTACCTCTGCTGATTACAAAAGGCTTCTTGCTTAGAGTAAAAGGTAACCTGTATGATGCATGTGTGCAAACAGCCATGCTACATGGCAGTAAAACATGGGCCATGACTGCTGATGACATGCATAAGCCTGCAAGGAATGAAGCCAGTATGCTCCACTGGACGTGTATTGTCAGTGTGCATACACGACAGAGTGTAAGTGGCCTGAGAGAAAAGTTGGACTTAAGAAGCATCAGATGTGGTGTGTATGAGAGAGACTGCGCTGGTATGGTCATATGTTGCAAATAGATGAGGACAGCTGTGTGAAAAAGTGTTGCACCCTAGCAATAGAGGGAACCTGTGGAAGAGGTAGACCCAGGAAGACCTGGGATGAGGTGGTGGAGCACAATCTTAGAACATTGGGCCTCACCGAGGCAATGATAAGTGACTGAGACCTTTGGAGATATGCTGTGCTTGAGAAGACCCGGCAAGCCAAATGAGACCATAACTGTGGCCTGTGCCAGTGCCGCATAACCAGCCCATTTAAGAGTACCCTTCAATCATTGGACAATAAACTACGCTTGCGAAGACCTTTTGAGACAAGTGAAATTGCTGATTGGCACCTGTGCCAGTGGCATGTAAAAAGCACCATTTGAGTGTGATCATTGCCAGTGTTGCCTGATTGGCTCCTGTGCCAGTGACATGTAAAAAGCACTATTTGAGGTTGGTTGATGCCAGTACTGCCTGATTGGACCTCTTGCCGGTGGCATGTGAAAAGCACCCACTATGCTCTTAGAATGGTTGGCGTTAGGAAGGGCATCCAGCTGTAGAAACTCTGTCAAATCAGATTGGAGCCTGGTGCAACCTTCTGGCTCACCAGCCCTCAGTCAAACCATCCATCCCATGCCAGCATGGAAAGCGGACATTAAATGACCATAATGATGATGATATATACAATATAATATAATATATATATATATATACATATGCAATATATATTTATATACAATGAACCTCCATACAGTTTCTGTCTACCAAATTCACTCACAAGTTTTAGTCAGCTTGAGGCTATAGTAGAAGACATTAGGTGGCAAGTAGTGGTGGTGGAGCACCTGATATCACATGGTTCCAAAGTGACCTGTTTAACTACTCAGCAATGCCTGTCAAAACTGTGTAAAAACTGGTGTGTTTTGGGGAAATTCCTTTGCAGGAACAAAGCCTTTTGCACTGAATTACTGACATTCTTTATTCATTCTTGCCACCAAAAAGGCAGTGAATCAGAAATTAGCCTGTTCGAAGCCTGTTACCAAAGAAGTTCTTGTTCACCAGTTGTGATATAAAATAAATGAATATAAATATATATTAAAAATCATGTTCTGCTTCACGAAATAAAGGACTTTGATGGATTTTTGATAAAGGAAACAGTTTAGGGGATTGAACTTGCTTTATCAATGTTAATGCTTTGTTCTCTCACACAAACAGATCTCTGTTTAAAAGTTTTTTTTTATGCTATGCTAGAATGGGCAGGATTACTATGCAATTATTTGTATGAATTGTTCGCACAGTTGTTTATAGCTTGTTGCCCTTCCTTAGACTAATCATTGAACTGTGAAGTGGTACCTATTTTCAGCTCAGTTAAAAATGCGATAAGTTGGGCTGTGTAGTTTGTCTAAAGATGATCAAAATATATCGTTAACTAAAACCACATCATGCGTATGCACACACACATACACTCACAAAAACATTTGTCTCTCTCTCTCTCTCTCTCTCTCTCCTCTCTCTCTCTCTATATATATATATATATATATATATGCATACATACACATGCACACATGCCTATTGCCTATATATATATATACTCACATATACACTGATATAGAGATAAAGATTAATGTACATGCATATACACACACACACATGACCACACAAGTATGTATATATGTATATTTATATATATATATATATATATATATATATATATATATATATATACTCATCTGCACATGTGTACAATATATATGTTTATAGACATATACATATACATGCACAAAAAAACCCCATGTATATGTTTACCTATACATACCTAAGTGTGAAGTAACTTGATGCTACTCCTAAAAATAATATAGGGAGCTGCTACATTTTTCACCCTTTTTTTTTAAAGAGCTCCCTCAAATAGAATACAAAATATAGGTACATTGCTGGTGTTGTAGGGAAGCTCATTTCAAATTTTAGATCACAACTACTAGTTGGTTGTGTCAAGGTATCTCTGTAGGATGAAACAAGATCAGAAATAATAGAATCAAAGCTAACAGCAAATGCTACAATCAAGTTCCCAAGTAGCATGGAATGTGATATTATTTTGCATTTGCTCTTTTATTTTCTTTTTGTTTTTGCTGTATTTTCTATTCAGAAAAAGATAAATTAATTGTTTTCTAGCTTTCTATAATTCTGTTTGACTCTTTTGTTACCTAATTTCTGTTGAAAAATATGGACTTTGATTTAATTAATTTTGAAAACAGTGAGGAGTTTAGTAAAATAATTTTGTCATTATTAAGCTGATATTTGAAACATAAACTAGAATTTTGATGGAAGATTTTAATTAAGTCGCTTTAAAATAGAAGTTTGTATTCAAAATGAAGGCTGTCCTCAAGAAATTCATATCATAAAACCAAGGGTGGCTTCAGGTGGTTTGGTATCAAAAAGGTTAAATATTTATTCTCTGACAGTTTTTTGATGTTTTGAAGAAGCTTAAAATATTTTGATAACTTTGAACATCAGGATGTAAAAACAAATGGTCAGTTTAAATAAACAAAGCAATCATTGACAGACCAGAATTAATAAACAAGGCACTGTTTTAAAACATAATAATAAGCACAGGTGTAATTTTGTGGTTGAAGAGCTTACCTCCTAGCTATGTGATCTCAACTTGTTGTCCTCCCTTCTTAGCTTGTTGCATTCGATCTTTTTTGCTGTAGTTTCTGTACAAAAAAAGATAAAGTAATTGTTTTCTAGCTTTCTATGCTTCTGTTTAACTCTTTTCTCACTATATTTCTGTTGAAATAATCTACTTTTGTTTCTATAAATTTTGATAATAATGAAGAGTTAAGCAAAATAATTTTGTCACCTTGAAGTTGGTGTTTTGGAATATAAGTTAACATGAAATTTTGATGGGAGGTTTTAATTTAAATGTTTTTAAACCAAGAAGTTTGTATCATACAACCAAGGCTGACCTCGGTGTACATCCAAGATCAACAGATCAACCAAAACCTTGTGAGTGAATTTGGTAACATGTAAGTGTGTGTGTGTAACCTTGTTTTGACATCATGTTAAGGTTGTAAATGACCATCACTGTTATATAAGTGGTGTTGTTTATTCCCAGTCTTCTTTGAAAAATGTCTGGTCATGGAGTAATGAAAAGCATCTGGCTGTAGAAAATGTCTCAGTGGATTACATCTGACCCATACAAGCATGGAAAAGTGGATGTTAAAATGATGATGATGATGATGGCGATATCGTAATACCAGTAATATAGCACAACCCAAATATTACTCATAAGTTCAGTACTTTACCCCAGGCCATTGTGTGATGTCAAGGCAAGGGGATATAAGCGCACACACTATATATATACACACACACACACACATATATATATATTAATTATATATATACACACACATGCATATATATATGTAATATATATATATACACACACACATATATATATACATACACATACACATATATATGCCCCCCCACACACACATATCTATAAATATATGTGACAGTTAGATGGTTGTCATAATAAAACTCTGAGTTTCAGATGCTGGGGCTGAAGTCTGCTCTGGCATCCAAAACTCTGAGTTTTATTATGACAACCAACTAATTGGCATATATTATATTTATTATATTTATAGATAAATTCCTCTATTTACATAATATTGAGGCCTTGTTCATTTTTTCGTTGTCATATTATTATTATTAATATATATATATATATATATATATATATACACACACACACACACACACATATATATATATGTATATATATTTCTGCAACTCCACACTTTGTTTTCTTTCTTTCTCTCTATCCCTCTATAATCCTCTATATTTACCTTTTCTCCCCCTCCTTCCTTGCTGACCCCTGCCTGTCTTTCTTTCAGTCCCTACCATCTTTTGTTCCTTCTCCCTTCTCCCCACCCCCTTTGTTTCTTTCCCTCATCCTCTCTCTTGTCCCCTTCCCCTCTACCTGTTGCTCACACGTGACTACAGGCCATTTCTGTTACTTCTGTCTTTTCTGGATGAGGTGTCCACCTAGCTAGACATCATTTCTCTCGCCTCTTGATGTTTTTTCTCTTCTGCTATTTTCTTCTATATTCTTTCAAAATTTCTCCCAAGTTACCCATTACAATTCATTTTGGTTAAACACCCTTAATGTTTGTCTTCTTCAATTCTTTACTCTGTATGTCCACTCTGCTGTTTGTTCGTTCGAAGCCCTAACTCTTCATAAATTTTATATTTTCAACATTTCTTTCATGCTGCTGTCTTATGAAGTTTTCCTATTTTGTCATTGTAAGCATGAAATTGGGAGTAGTAAAACAGTCGACAACTGTCGAGGAGTTATCTTCATTTGGTATTTGGTCTGGTACTCATCTCTTGTATGTATACATATCTTGTTGGTGATGTCCTGTACTTATCTATCGTGTGTTTACGAATTTTTCACTCGTTGGTGATGTCCTGTACTTAATGTGTATTTTTTGTTCATATATATATATATATATATATATACACACAATGGGCTTCTTTCAGTTTCCACCTATCATCCATTCAGCCCAGGGCTATAGTAGAAGGTAATTGTCGAAGGTGCCACACAGTGGAACTGAACCCCAAACCATGTAGAATTACAATAAAGAAGCAAACTTCTTAATTACTCAGGCATAACATGCTTTGAACTCCTAAGATATAGTGAAACACATCAAGTACCACTGTTTTGCTGTCTTTCATAGAATGACCATCAGGTGTGATAATACTAAATGATTGACTGGCTAAAACTTGTGAATGCTATTCAGATACAGAGGAAAATAGTTACAAAGACATTTATAGCTTCATAACGTTTTGAATAAATATTATTTCATCATCTTATTTGTTTATTTTATATTTGATACTAAAACTTTATAAAAGAAGTGAAAAATATCTGTGTTAGTATTTAAATGGCAAATCTATTATTTAGGTTAGAAGATTAAACTATATTATAGTTAGGCAGTGGATTAGCAAAATCGATAGAGCATTGGGTAAAATGCCTTGTGGCATCAGTTCCAGCTGTTTATATTCTGAGTTCAAATCCTGCTGTGGTTAACTTTGCTTTGATCTCTCTGGGGTTGATAAAGTAAAGTACTAGTCAAGTACTGAGATTGATGATATCAACCAACTGCTTCTCCTCAAAATTGCTGCCCTTGTGTCTAAATCAGAAACAATTATAAGATAGTGAGCTGCAAAAACTGTTAAATTGTCAGTAAAAATGCTTTATGGTGGCTCTTTAGGTTCTGAGTTCAAATCATGTGGAGGTCAGCTTTGTCCTTCATCCTTTCGGGGTCAATAAAATAAAGTACCAGATAAGTACTGGAATTGATGTAACTGACTGATCCTCCCTCCCCTCAAAATTACTGGCATAGTGCCTAAATTTAAAACAATATTATTAATATTATTATTATTATTATTATTATTATTATTTGGTGGTGTGTTGACAGAATCATTTCCACACTGGACAAAATGGATAGCGGCATTTCTCCTGGCTTTATACTCTGACATTAACTTAATCTTTCATCCTTTTGGCGTCAATAGAATAAGCACCTGTTGAGCACTGAAGGGACTTACCCCTTCAACTAAAATTACTAGCCTTGTACCAAAATTTTGAACCCGTTATCATTGCTATTGTTATTATCAGGTTTCAATAAGGCAGCAAGCTGGTAGAATTGTTACTATGCTGAACAAAGTGCTGAGCAGCATTTCTTCTGACCATTACGTACTGAGTTTAAATGCCGCCAGGGTCAACTTCGCCCTTCATCCTTTTGGGGTTGATAAAATAAGTACTAGTTGAGCACTGGGGTCGATGTAATTCACTTAGCCCCCCCCCTTGCCCAAATTACGGGCCTTGTGTCAGATTTTGAAACCATTGTTATCTAGTTTCAATAGCCTTATATATATCTTGGCACGTAAAAAACGCCATTTTCGAGTATGGCTGTTGCCAGTACCGCCAGACTGGCCCTCGTGCTGGTGGCATGTAAAAGCACCCACTACACTCTTGGAGTGGTTGGCATTAGGAAGGGCATCCAGCTGTAGAAACTCTGCCAGATCAGATTGGAGCCTGGTGCAGCCATCTTGTTCGCCAGTCCTCTGTCAAATCGTCCAACCCATGCTAGCATGGAAAACGGACGTTAAATGATGGTGACGATAAAGATGATGATGATATCTTCAACTATGAATGCAATTTACTCACATATACAAAAATGTAATTTACTTACATAACAGAAACACACCTGACCTGTTCCGTCAACCTTTCTGATCACTTATAATGCGTTTTAAATATCTGATTATTCAGAAAGAAAGAAAAAAAAAAGAATTATTTTCCTTCTTTTATTTTTTTGTCATCTTTTGACAACTTAGTACCTTCCATTTGTCTGTATTGAAGATTAAATGTTTTAGTCGTTAATTCAGCTAATCAACTCAGTATAGATTTTTATCTTAATTCTCTCATTATTGTCTGTATATGACCTTCAGGTTTTTATTTGTTTTTTTTTTTTAATTATTTCCCATCCTCTCCAACTACCACAGATTTAGCTGGTGTGTATGTTTATCAGTGGTGTGTAGTTGGTGTGTGTGGGTGTGGGTGTGTGTCGTATGTATGTATATCATTATATTCATCATCATCATTATCATTTTAATGTCCACTTTTCCATGCTTGTATGGGTCAGATGGAATTCTTTAGGGCAGGTATTTTTATGGTCTGTTACCCTTCCTGCTGCTAACCTTCACCTGTTTCCAAGCAAGCTAATTCTTCCTTGTAGCCATACCTGTTTTCATGGAAGAATGGAAATGAAAGACTCCTTTGGTCAACAAGTGCCAAGTGCTCTGAGGGAGACACATAAAGAAGTAGTGAAGACTTATCTCAAAAAGTTGAACTCCATAGACAAAGTAACCAAAGATTGCAACAAGTGGTGAGATGATCTGCTCAAACGCTTGAAAAGATTTTAATAAATAGATGATGATTTTAAGGGAGAGAGACAGTATTCAAGCCCCTTTGTAATCCTAAATCACTTCCTCATGAAAATGACACCTATATATTTATGGTGCATTTGTTGCTTTCAAGTGTCTATACTTTGCATATGCTCCATATAGATTCGGCTCATGATTGTAAGGTTGTGATTTCGATTCCCAGTGGTGCATTGTGTTCTTGAGCAAGACACTTTATTTCACATTGCGCCAGTCCACTCAACTGGTAAAAATGAATAGTATCTGTAACTCAAAGGGTTGGCTTTGTCACATTCTGTGTCACACTGAATCTCCCTGAGAACTACATTAGGGGAATGTGTGTCTGGAGTGCTCAGCCACTTGTGTGTTAATTTTACAAGCTGGTTGTTCTATTGATTGGATCAACTGGAATCCTTGTTGTAACTGATGGAGTGCTAGTATTAGTATGCTCCATATAAATGTATGTATGTATGTATGTATGTATGCATGAAGCAGGTTAAGGAGCGGGTAGACACCTTTGAAAGAGCATGTATTCTGCATGAAGAATTTAAGTGTGCAGCTTGAAAACACACTGCTAGTGTAGTGAATGGGGAAAGCTTGGTTTGCAGTGTTTACAGTCATGTGTGCTTGTCAAAAGCAGGGCTCATTAGCCACCAATGGAGTCGCAGATGCAGAATATAAGTTAGTCCTAGAGTGCACAATGTTCCTAAAGGGCAGCAATGGTCTTCCTCGGTCATGAGTGGACAGCCATCATGTATGCATGTATGTATGCATGTATCTATGTATATGTACATGTATGTGGGGGAGGAGGGCTGTTTGTCTAAGTTCACACTGATATATTCTGCTTTTAGCAGAGGTCTCTCATCCAAAATGAGATATAACTTATAAGGTTAAAGCTAAGGGTACTTGTGGTCGGAGCAGATTTATATTTATGTGTTGCAAACGTAGAAAGATTAACTTTTTTATTCATCATCTTTTGAATTGAAACAATATCTTAATTTTTCTGATGGCAAGGGCTTTGCTGATATGTCTAAATATTAACTTGATAAGGTGTTTTTAAATAAAGTATTTGGTTAAAAGTTTCTAAAATGTAAAACAATAGTAATTTTCTATAGAGGAATTCCCTCTAGCTACCCCAAGAATTATATCTCTCTTTTTATATGAATAATCTTTAAGAATTTATTCCATCTCCTGTCAGAAGTATAAACTCCAGTGGCATATCTCATGGTGGTAAGGATTGAATCATAAGGTAGAAAATGGAATTATGTCCATGATTTATTACTGAATTTTTTATATCATAAATATATATATTCAAAACAGTTTGTTGTTATTTTGCTCTAGGTCAATCATGAACCAGCAGATCTATGATCAAAGGTGCCCCAATCATAAACAAACCATTCCATCTTCCCTTCAGGCACAGTATATCCAGTACTATGTCATCCAGTGCTCTTTTTTTTCTTTCCGTTAGTAGGGTTTATTTTTAGGGAGATTCGACTTGGCCATTGGCTCACATTCAAACCTAATAATATCTTTTTTGCATTTATGATAAAGTTTTCTTTATGATATATTGATTTTGTCTTTAATTTCAATCTCAACTCACTTAAAAGAAATGTTTGTAACATATGGTTGGAAATAATTAAACTTTACAGATACAGATAAATGCTACTAATCCCTACTTGACTTATTAAGGATGAGGATAAAGAGATAAATGAGTAATACTGAGATGAAGTGCTGAAAAAGTCGTAAGCTTAATGACTCATTGCTGCAGCAAACCCAAGCTCTCATAGTCCCTGTCACCATATGCAACATCACTCCCATGCACCCAGGCATTTGTACAACTCTCCCCCCAAAACTAATATCCACTAAATCCATAATAACATGAAAAAGATACACATAATCTTTGCGATAGAAGCCGCATCAATGGGCTTCTTAGCCCAAAGACTGCTGAGCTGCACAGCTTTGCTGATAAGTGTGAGGGAAGAGCAACTGTTACCTTCTGGTTGAGTTCACTTTGTCTGTCTCTGCTGCAATCATTACCAGAATCTAGAGGTGTACAATAATAGTCTAGGCGGCTGAGAGAGTACATTGTCCAGACTGCAACAGTGTTCTCCATATGATTAAACTTTTTGTTACCAATCTGGCTGAAACCGGCTCTGGCTCTTTAGTATAAATGTCTTGTTTTCATAAGTTTTGAATTAAAATCTTCCACCAAACCTTAGTCACAATTTATGTTCCTAACACTAGCTTAATGATAACTAAGTTATTTTACTAAATTCTTTGTTATATTTAAAATAATTGAAAGAAACACAGAGTATCTCAAAATAAATACAGTAATGAAAGAGTTAACCGCTGCATGTCAGAATTTGCTGTATGGTACTTAGCAAGGCAAAGGTATACCTGTAGCATTGTATCTGTAGGTCAATCTTAGTCATTTTGATGATTATAGAAAACTTGGAGCTATGTAACAACACAATCAAAATATTCTACTCTTTTATTCTTTTACTTGTTTTAATCATTTGACTGTGGTCATGCTGGAGCACTGCCTTTACTCAAACAAATCGACCCCAGGACTTATTCTTTGTACGCCTAGTATTTATTCTATCAGTCGCTTTTACTGAACCGTTTAGTTACGGGCAAGTAAACACACCAACATCAGTTGTCAAAGGATGCTGTGGGAACAAACACAAACACACAAACATATACATATATACATATATATATATATATATATATATATATATATATATATTATATATATATATATATATATAGGGAGAATTCACGAAAAAAACAAAAGACAAAGACAGATGGTGTAGAAAACAAAGAGATGTATTAGTATAACGCTCGGGAATTGAAAAAGTCTTTTACGTTTTGAGCCTACGCTCTTCCACAGAAAGGAACACAGATACACACAAATGGGCTTCTTTCAGTTTCCATCTACCAAATCCACAGTTAATGTTATATTTTGAGGTAAGGTGATGAGCTGGAAGAATTGTAAGTACACCAGGCAAAATGTACTGAGTTCAAAGTATGCCGAGGTTGATTTTGCTTCTCATACTTTTGGTGTTGGTAAAGTAAGTACATATTGAGCACCGGGGTAGATGCAATCAATGTAGCCCCTCCCCCGAAATTGCTGGCCTTGTGCCAAAAATTTGAAATCAACATTATATTTTTAGGTATGGCTGTATGGCAGCTATAAAGTTTGCTTCACAACCACATGGTTTTGGGCTCAGCTTCATTGCATGAAGCCTTGGGCAAGTATCTTCTACTAAAGTCCCAAGTTGACCAAAGTTTTGTGAAGGCATTTGGGCAGTGGAAACTGAAAAAAGCTTGTCATATATGTGTGTGTGTGTATGTCTCCTTATCTTAACATCATATGATAATAGTAAATAAATGTCAATCCCATGTAAACATGTCCTGCTTGGAGAAAACATAAGGGTTGGTGACAGGAAGGGCATCTGGCTGCAGAAAATCTGCCTTAATGAATTTATTCCATCTGATCCATACAAGCTTACAGAAGTGGACATTAAAATGATGTTGATGACGCTATGGTATTTGCTGTTGAAGTTTAATGCTCTTTCATTGCATATCATTAAAATGGAATAGAAACTGATAGCCAACTAATATGGCTGAGAGTATTAGATTAAATGTTATTCGAATATCTTATTTTACTTCTCTTATGTTGTGAGTTTTATGATACCACAGGTGAGAAATTTGCTTTCCAGTCTTCTGGGAATGGAAAACATAAAATGTATGACATGTATGTACTAGGGATTATTTAATTTCTGTAGAGGTGCAATGGCTCATTGTTTAGGGTTCGTGGTTAGGGCAGCGGAATTGTGGTTGTAGGATTGTGGTTTTGACTTCCAGACTGGGCGTTGTGAGTGTTTATTGAGCGAAAACATCTAAAGCTTCATGAGGCTCCGGCAGGGGATGGTGGTGAACCCTGCTGTACTCTTTGACCACAAATTTCTCTCACTCTTTCTTCTTGTTTCTGTTGTACTTGTATTTCAAAGGTCCAGCCTTGTCACAGTCTGTGTCACACTGAATCTCCCCCAAGAACTATGTTAAAGGTACACGTGTCTGTGGAGTGCTCAGCCACTTGCACGTTAATTTCACGAGCAGGCTGTTTCGTTGATTGGATCAACTGGAACCCTTGTCATTGTTACCGATGGAGTACCACATATTTAATTTCTAGGCTGGTACAAGTTTCCAGTCTTTACCATTAGAAGAAATCATTACATAGATTTACATAGAGGATATAGGTGCAGGTATGGCTTTGTGGTTAAGAAGCTTGCTTTGTAACCACATAGTTTTAGGTTCAGTCCCACTGCACCACATCTTGGGCATTATCTATTATAGCCTTGGGCCTACAGCTGCCATGTGGATGAATTTGATGATGGAAACTGCTGAAGCCTGTAGCATATATATACATACATGTATATATATATTAATGTCTGTCGGTATTTGTCTTTGTGTATCTTAGTGTTAACAAACTACCACTAACACTTGACAACCAGTGTTGGTTTGTTTATGATCCTGTAATTTTGCAGTACTAGAATAAGTACTAGTCTTCAAAAAACAACAAAAAAAAGTACTGGTGGAGCTGATTTGTTGACTTTAGAGTCACCCTTTAGAGTGGTGCCCCAGCATGACCACAACCCAATGGCTGAAATAAGTTAAAGATAAGAGATAAAAAGGTATCAGAATTAGTAGATTGTTAGACAAAGTATAAAGAGGCCTTAACTAGTTTTCACGAATGTTGTTGTTTTGTTCAGATTTAAGTTCAGATTTTAAATTGTGTTTTGGCCACTCTTTGACATCATGCCTCCGGGTGATAAAATAAGTGAAGTGAATTATTGATCTGAATTTAATTGACTATCCCCTTTCCTATGGCCCTGTGCCAGTTTAAGAAATCATTATCATAAATTATGCAGTTAAGTTTGATTTTGTAATCTCACCAACTATACCAACAAAAATAAAAAATAAAATAGGTAAAAATTGTGGATGTTGATGGTTCTAGTTTGGAAGGTTATACACACATGCACACAAAGATTCATGTGCAGTCACATGTGCCTGTACATACACATGTATACACTGACATAAATGTGCACTCTTATACATGCATACACATGCTCATGCACGTACACACACACACACTCACACACATGCACACACACACTGCCAATCTCAGAATTTGACATGCAGAGATTTTTATATATAATATATATATGATAATCAAATTGTGTATCATTTAATACTTCAAACAATTAAAAGACAAACCAAAGCAGTGTTTTAATTTTAAGCCTAGCTTATGTTGGCAACAAGAAAAAAAAAGATAAAAAATATGTTTAAACTACCTATCAATAGTCATTAATAATGAAACATTTTAAAGCTTAAACTTCAGCTGCTGGTTTTATCTATTTTAATTAAGTATTTTCTTAAATATTTTATTATATTTTTAGTTTATGTTTTAATATTGATTGATTAATTATTTTCATTTAGCTCCTTTTTCTTAACCCTTTGAACCCACAGCTATGCTTTAGAGCAGCTGTCCCCAAAGTTTCTTGCACCACAGACCAGTTTCATGCAAGACAATTTTTCCACAGACTTAGGGATTGTGTGTACAACAAAACACAAAGTACATTACATATAATTTAATTATTACATAGATAATACATATATATCACATATACAACATGTACAAGGGGGTGCTGAAAAGTTCCTGACTTTAAGGGTGTTGTGAAAGGCCTGGTTGCAGGTCCAACCTTCTGAGTTCTTTTTACAGGGCTTAGAAAAACTGAAGGACTGCTGCAATAAGTGTGTGAATCTGAGAGGGAAACATGTTGAATAAAATCATAATCAATTGATACTTCTGTATTCTATTTTATCCAAAGCCAGGAACTTTTCATAACCCCTTGCTTATAATGCAGAAATACACTGCAGACTGCAATAATGTATGAAATAGAAATAAAATTTTAAGATTTATTGTTTTTCTGTAGTCTAGTACTGGTCTGTGGTTTGGTGAGATTTTAAAAACTTCCTCAAACAGTATAAACCACCTTTAGAATCTTGTTATCATTCATAAACCTATCACTTCTGCTGTAAAGACTTCAGTAGATTATATTTGTGATAATTTATCTTTCACCCTTTCAGCAACATATTTCTGTTGAAATAGACTGCTTTTGTTTTAATTACTTTTCGAAAATAACAAAGAATTAACTAAGTTGGAACATGAAACATGAATTAACACAAAACTTGGAAGGCTTAAATTTTGATTACTTTAAACATTAATTATGTATCCTAGATCCAGGGTTTGTCTCAGGTCAGTTGGTATCAAAAGAGCTAAACTCAAAGTTTGTATCACAGAACCAGGGATAGTCTCAGTTGGGTTTGTATGAAAAGGCTTAATGTGAATCTGCACAGCGGAATAAGATCCTGCAGGAGATTTTCTTGATCTTTCTTACTTGAAAGATTGTGATTTGATAAATTCCAATTCTTTAAGACTTGATTCATGCTTTTAGTTTTTATGCAGTATCTTGGGAATCAAGGCTCTTAACCATCTTGTGGCCATATTTGCATTAAAATACACCGCTTTTCTTTCAATTTTAAAAATAATGGAGAAGTTAGTAAAATAATTTTGTCATTATTAAGCTGATGTTTGGAAGTTAAACTTGCATAAAATTTTGATGGAAGGTTATAATTTAGAATGCTTTCAAGCAGGAAGCTTGTATTATAGAACCAGGAGTGGTCTCAGGTGGGTTGGTATCAACAGGGTTAAAGAGTAAAAGATATTTTTAAATTTTGATCATGAAAATTTATTTCATTTATTCTTCTTCTGCAATTTGTATTCTTGTTTTTTTTTTTTTTCATGTAAACCTTGCAGAGATGCAGCTACTGAGTAATTAGCATTCTAGATGATTGCATGAGTAATTATTGCACTTTGTTATTGAACTTAAACAAGAGAAATATTTTTTAACATCTGCTGTTATCTCAGATCATTTCTCTTCTTGGTTGAATGGTTAGTATTAAAACTGTGAAGGACATTCAGTTGTAAAATCAGAGACAGTTTCAAATGCTTGGATATTTAGAATGATCTAACGTAACTTTCAAAAGCATGTAAAAAACACAAACAACAAAATCTACCAAGTGCACAATTTAATAGCCTGCTTCAGTGTTTCCTTTCAACATTGTTTAAATGTAACAACTCTACATCATCCATTCTGTTCCTATCAATTTATTAATATTCATATTTCATAGGCCCCTTAAATTCCTAAATTGTTAGCATGAGTTTGTGTTGTAGCAGTGGCATTTATAGGTCAAGTGCAGCTTAATTCAGGCACCTTAAAATGTTTGGTTAAAATTAGATTTCTTTACCCCAGTTTTATCCAATTAACGAGAGTAAAACTTTAAACATGGAAATCTTGTGTAAGTTTTTAAGAACAGTTATTTTTAGTAAGAAATAAACACATTAAGCAGTCTTTTACCTGGGGTCTTGCAGTATTTTATTAGTGTTCTATAAACATCACAGGTTGATGTGATCTGGTATTTTTCCAAAGCCTTGAAAGTAAAATTGAGTATTTTTAGCACCAATATTTGTTTTGTATGTTTATTCTAAGGTAGCTTATGGCTATTTGATTAGCTCCAAATTAAAATCTAGAGCAAAATAACGAAGCTAGTTATTAGATGTTTCTTTACTCTGTTAGCAATCCATAATCATATAACTTCAAGTGTTGCAGTCAACACTTCTTTTTCATGTGTTTTATTGGCTTTATGATTTCATGAACACTGTTAGGAAACTCAAGCATTAAATGAAAGTACATCCACAATAGGTTATTGTAAGCAATCACCTAACTTGCTGTAAGATAAAAGTGTATTGTAAAAGTAGTGAAAATAATAAATAAAAAAAAGGAAAGCAAATCTATTGATCTTTATACACAGATAGCATTAAAACAGCTAATTAGTTATTGATCCATAACACTTTTTTTCATTTTTGTAAATAGCTCCAGAATTTAACTTGTAGATCAAACGTATAGCTGTCTAGAAAAACACTTCTATTTTTGATCTTTAAGTTAAATTTGTTTCCTGTTTTCCTTGAAAGATTCTGAAATACTCTTTTCTATAAATATATAAATATATATATATATATATATTGGGAACTACTGAAAGAGGAAGAAATAGGAAAGAAAATAACCAAAAAAAGAGAGACGTTGCTGGATTGTGAAATATTTAGTTTATCATTTCACATATTCAAAATATAATTAGTTTTTAAAATTTAATATTGAATGATTAAGATTAATGATGGTACTAAATTTGAAAGTTCTTGTAATACACTTTCCTACATACATCTACTTAGGATAAATGGGGAGAAGGAAAAGAAAGAGGTAGTTAAATTAAATTGTAAAATTTATAATTCCCTTTTAGAATGGCGAATCTCAAATCACATAAAGCTATATTAAAAGAAAAATTATTTCATAATCTTTCAAAGTAAATTCTTATGATGTCAACAACTTACATTCCTTGCTGGTAAGAATAAAGTTTCTAAAGTGAAAAGAGAAGCTTGAAAAATTGCTTTGGTCCAGTGATAAAACGACTGTCATATTTACAAATGTGAATATGAGTTTAAAGGGCAGTCTTCAACCTTTTCTATCCAAAGAATTTTCAACCGAGTTTTTACATGGTATTGACAATATGCTGTGCTTGAGAAGCAAGGTCCATCAAGCCAAGTGAAATCGTAGTCGTGGCAGATACTGATGTCCCACAGCTGGAACCCGTGCTGGTGACACAT